>NW_025863160.1:17175-36240 GCF_002878395.1 Capsicum annuum
TATTAAAGTGACAAAATGAAGATTGGTTTCGAAAAAAGGATTATTTATATTTTTTATTCAGAGTCTCCACTTGGCATAATCTGGTGTGCCAAGTCACCATTGGAAAATCCTTTTCAAAACCAATTGACTCTTTAAACTGGTTTGCGAACAGAGATTCCGGCTAAGGAATTCTGTTGACCGAGGGGAAGGTGTTAGGCACCCCTCGATCCCGTGGTTTGACCGCGGTCGCTTGACAGCGTATCGGCTAAATTGACACTACGATGTACAAACCACACAAAACATGTAAAACAATCAAACGGACAAACAAAAACCAAAGGGATCCGAAATATAGTGTCCAGTCCGAGTTATACAGTCCCGAAATAAAAATACTGAAATAACCTACACTAGTCCTAAACTATGCGTTACCCGATTCCTCGGGCCTTGATCACGAGCATCCTTTGCGTACAAAATTCTTCGGGGCATTCCACGGTGAATAAATACAAATTACCTCGGGGCATTCCCCGGTTAAATAAATACACTTTTCAAATACGACAAACAAAATATTCAACAAATATTCCAAACATTCCAACACTACACCAATTCTAAACTTGCCTACCCGAGCTTACTGTTTTCCTGCCCGCTCAATGACATATCACATTCAACATCAACAACGTATCAAAATATCGTAATATTCACTTTTATCAATTTTCGATTTCCGTCCCCAAATTTGTTTCAACCAACATGATTAAATAAGTCTCAATTAAATCAACCAATCAAACTACAATAATTAAAGAAGCTCAAACACACAATCACAAAATAACCGTCAAACTCAAACATGAATTACACGAATCAATGATATCATAGACAAAAATGAAAAGAGATATTGTTGAAGAATTTGGACCTCAATTTTATTTCAAATCGGATTGATCGACTGAAACCGCTTCACGGGCTCAACGAATCTTGAGTCTATAACCCGATAATCCACGGATAGAATCTCAATAGGAATCATACGTCACGATTATGGATCAACTCAGCCACGAAACCAAAACAGTCGAAGAAGGATAATTCGAACAAGATTTGCGAACTGCTCGACGGTGATTCGCTACTGGAAAATCAACCAATATCGGTTGTGGATGTGTTTTTCGACTGGGATGGATTTTTCGATGAAAGATCGCTGACTGTTCATTGAAAATAGAGCTGGGACCCGCTTGAATAGGCAAAGTTGGTCGGTGTTGAGGCCTTTGGTCGCTGGTTTCGAGAGCTAAGGGGTCAAAACTGGTTTTCCCATGAGTTCGTACCACTAATAGGTTATTTACAGTGGTGATTCCGACAGGACGATGGTCGACCAATTGGAAGTGGTGGCAGCACAGACGATAGAAGAAGCTAAAGCAGAGGGGGATGGCGTGCTAGCTGGTTTCTCGGGTGGAAGGCGGTACAATGATGGTGGCACTGGTAACTAGGGTCGACTGTCGTGGTGCTCCGTCCATCGATGGCCGGAGAGGATAGAGGCAGAGAGAGAGATCATAGACAGAGAAAGAGCTAGCTGATGGCATGGAGGTCGAGAGAGAAGGAAAGAGAAGCTATCCGGTGCTGAGCTGGCCAGTGTCAGCCATGGATTCTGATAGAGAGGAGAGGAGAGGTGTACAGAGAAGAAAGAGAGAGAGAGGGAGTTCGGCCCTTTTTTTGGTTTTTTGATCGTGTCTTTTTTTTTTGTGTATGCTGAGGTCCCCTTTTGTTTTTGTATGTATGTGTGTATATATGAGGTGAGAGTGGGTATTGGGGTAGGGTAGGTGGGGTAAGTTATGGGGGCATGAGGTAGTGATGTGTTGTCCAAAATTGATAGGAGGGGTGGTTAATTTTGTTACAAAAAATAATTGGGGATTAGGTTTGTTAGTGGGTTTGTTATTTTTGTATTTTTATGGGATATAATCATACAGGTGAGGGCACGTGGTAAGACAGGGATAAAAATGTGTAACTTGGGTCTTCGGGAGGGACAGAATTAGGTGTCTACGTCATGCCCCCTTTGAATGTAAACACGAAGTGTTTTCAGGCAAAGAAGTAGACAGGGAGACCAAATTTGACCCGACCATTATTCAAAGAAAGAAACAGAAGGAAGAAGGACAACCGGGTCTTGACTTAAAACATCCTTCCTACCCAAGTTATGAAAGAATCAAGTCACGGGTATTTCAAAGGATTGGAAGAGAAGTGGACTATACCGAGTTAGAGAGTCGAGTGAGGTTCCGTCGAGGTTCCGGTACGCGGTTCTGTCATTACATCCAAGTGAAAATTATAAGTTAAAACATAAATGAAATTACAAAAATCCTATCTATACAGCTTCTGTTGGCTCTTAACTCGACTTTTATCACCCTATTCTTCAGGTGGGCTCCTGACTTGCAATTTCTTTCAACTTGTTGCTTGGCTTTCAATTGCTTCGCTTTGTTGCTTGACTTTTCGTTTCTTCACCCTATTCTCCAGGTGGGCTCCTGACTTGCTATACATCACTTTGTTGCCTGACTTTTCATTTCTTCACTCCGTTCTCCAGGCGGGCTCCTGACTTGTTATTTCATCACCCTGTTCTTCAGGCGGGCTCCTGACTTGCTATTTCATCACCGTGTTCTTCAGGCGGGCTCCTGACTTGCTATTTCATCACCCTGTTCTTTAGGCGGGCTCCTAAAATCCAAAATTAAAACCAAAACGAAAATTATTCCAAACAAGAATTATAATAAAGTAGTATTTCATTTTTGAGAGCGTTATCCCATTTTCCAGGAGGGACCTGAACAGAAAGTAAAGTCCCATTTTTCAGGAGGGTCCTGAATTGAAAGTAAATTCCCGTTTTTCAAGAGGGTCTTGAACATAAAGTAAATTCCCATTTTTCAGGAGGGTCCTGAACAGAAAGTAAAAATCCCATTTTTCAGGAGGGTCCTGAATAGAAAGTAAAATCCCATTTTTCAGGAGGGTCCTGAACATAAAGTAAAATCCCATTTTTCAGGAGGGTCCTGAACATAAATTAAAATCCCATTTTTCAGGAAGGTCCTGAACAGAAATTAAAATCCCATTTTTCAAGAGGGTCCTGAACATAAAGTAAAATCTCATTTTTCAGGAGGGTCCTGAATATAAAGTAAAATCTCATTTTTCAGGAGGGTCCTGAACAAAGGTAAAATCCCATTTTTCAGGAGGGTCCTGAACAAAAGTAAAATCTCATTTTTCAGGAGGGTCCTGAACATAAAGTAAAATCCCATGGATGTGCATTTCCAATGATAGCTGAATTAAGTGAAGCGAATTTGCCCCTATTTCAACAAAGAAAATTTGTCAGTTAAAAACTTAGTGGTAGTTTGCAGATCTTGGCTTCTCAGGTATCTGCCCAGCACTCGTTCCTTTCATATTTGTTCTAAATCGCTAACACTTGACCTATCTTGCCGCATCATTGACCCGGATCCAAATTGAGGGAAATGAGTTCTGACTCAAACAATAGGTTTCCATTTTACCATGCCCCTGAGGTGCACTCTTTTCCCAAATCTGAATGTTTCTACGAACCCAATAGCCTGACGGTCGATAGACTTCCTTTGCTTCGTGTTGAATTACGATCATATTTCTTCCTGTGCTGTTCCTTGGCTTTTCCTCACATAAATGGAAAGACTGGTAGTAAATTTTGAAATCCTTTCTTGCTTGTTTTGACACAGACTTGACTTAAAATGTAAGGAAATGATGGTGACTTTTATTTTGATAAATGACATAAAAAGACAAAAAGCATGAATATGTAAATGCAAGAAAAGGGCAATGTCCCATATTCAAAAAGAAAACTTATCTGAGTACGACAAACAACTCCAATGAGTATGACATGCATTTTGGATTGAGCTGCCTAATCTTCCTATCCAAACTCCCCATTTGTTGTTGAGTTCGTGCCTTTTGCTGCTGATCCACTTCTTTAAATCTATTGGACTTATACATCACATTCGATTGATAACATCTTCAAAGACTTTCGCCAATAAATCTCTTTCTTCTCACTTTTCACCTTTCTCTTGAACTCTCCATCGTCTTACGGTGCCTGTAAGGGTTTTCACCAATAAGACTCTCTCATTTTTATTTCTCTCCACTCACCATCGCCTTATGGTGGCTGCAAGGGTTTTCACCAATAAGACTCTCTCATTTTCATTTCTCTCAACTCACCATCGCCTTATGGTGCCTGCAAGGGTTTTCACCAATAAGACTCTCTCATTTTCATTTCTCTCAACTCACCATCGCCTTATGATGCCCACGGGGGTTTTCATTAATAAGACTCTCTCATTTTTGTATTTCTTTCCTGATTTCTTATGCTGAGGGAGACAAGTGGTACCTCACAATGTATCATCATATCCATTGTATGCTTAGCCTTAACATTATCAAAAATTGATCTGAAGGACTTTCTTTGGTTGTAGCTTAGATTTTGGTTAAGGTTAGAAAAGATGGTAAGAGGCTCAAACGATACTTGAAATGGGGGTGGGACTTACAACTTTTGGAATCGACTCAAACAACACATTAACTCATGCCCCAGTTTTGTTGACTGGGTGAATCTTAAATCTTTATTTGGTTGGACCGAGCCTGAAATAAGGCAGCCTACGTATCTCACTCCCGAGAGAGGAGAATCAGGTCGGACGTAGTTCCATCAGCTTGTTCTTTGTTTTGATTTGATTTTGATTTTTTTTTTCAAACTCTTTCTTTTATTCTTATTTTCTTGACATTTATCTTTGACTCTATTTTGATTCCAAAAGAGGGATATGAAAGAAAAATAAAATGAAGCTCAAATAGGTAAACAAAGGATGACACCATGTTTGGATAGAAAAATAAAATGCCTTCATCATGTCAATCTTCAAATTTGCAAGTACTAAACATGCAATAAAATAAACAAAGGATCAAATATCATACATAATATCTTTTGACCGCATCAGTATTGATAGCCATTTCTGCCATTTTGCCTTCAATATCTGTCAAATATAAGGCTTCATTGGGCAACACTTTCTTCACAACGAAAGGTCCTTGCCAGTTAGGGGAGAACTTGCCTTTCGCTTTAACCTGGTGAGGAAGGATACGTCTCAACACCAACTGACCAACTTCAAAATTCCTGGGACGGACCTTTTTGTTATACGCTCGAGCCATCTTCCTCTGATACAACTGGCCATGCACACAGACGTTAGCCTTTTTTCCTCAATCAAACTCAAATGTTCCAGTCGGGTTTTTACCCATTCGTCATCATCAATCTCTCCTTCTACAATGACTCGAAGAGAGGGAATTTCAACTTCTGCAGGGATGACTGCTTTTGTCCTATATACCAATAAATATGGAGTTGCCCCTGTTGAAGTGCGAACAGTGGTGCGATAACCTAGCAATGCAAACGGCAACTTTTCATGCCACTGTCTAGACCCTTGTACCATTTTTTGCAGTATCTTTTTTATATTCTTATTGGCGGCTTCTACAGCACCATTGGCCTTTGGGCGATATGGAGTAGAATTTCGATGTGCGATCTTAAATTGTTGATATACTTCTTGCATCAAATGACTATTGAGATTGGCAGCGTTGTCTGTAATGATCATCTTAGGAATTCCTAATCTACAAATGATATTGGCATGAACAAAATCTACGACAGCCTTCTTTGTCACTGACTTGAAAGTTACCGCTTCTACCCACTTTGTGAAGTAGTCAATGGCTACCAAAATGAATCTATGCCTATTTGATGCCTTCGGCTCAATCGGTCCGATCATATCCATTCCCCAAGCCATGAACATCCATGGAGCGGCCATTGCATGCAACTCAACAGGAGGAGAACGTATCAGATCACCATGTACCTGATATTGATGGCACTTTTGAACAAATTGAATAGAATCCCTTTCCATAGTAAGCCAGTAATAACCTGCTCGAAGAATCTTCTTTGACAAGACATGACCGTTCATGTGTGACCCGCAGACTCCGGAGTGTACTTCAACCATGATTTCCGAAGCTTCTTTTGCATCTACACACCTTAAAAGTCACAGATCCGGGGTCCTCTAATACAAGATTCCCCCACTTAAGAAAAATCCACTAGCCAAACGCCTAATAGTCTTTTTTTGATCGTTGGTGGCATACAATGGGTATTCTCCTGACTGAATGTACCGCTTGATATCCAAGAACCAAGGTTCTCCATCGAGCTCTTCTTCAACCGTATTACAGTAAGCATGCTGATCACGAATCTGTATATGCACTGGATTGATGTAGGCTTTATCAAGATGTTGGAGCATTGAAGACAGAGTGGCTAAAGCATCAGCAATTTCATTATAAATCCTTTGAATATGCCTAAATTTTACTAACACAAACCGTTGACATAGCTCCTGCAAGCATTGTCGATACGGGATGAGCTTCAAATCTCGTGTCTCCCAATCACCTTGAATTTGATAGACAAGCGAATCCGAATCTCCCAACACCAATAATTCTTAGACTCCCATATCAACAGCTAACCTCAAACCAAGAATACAGGCTTCATACTCCGCCATATTATTAGTACAGTAAAATCAAAGTTGTGCTGTTACCGGGAAATGTTGTCCCGATTCAGAGATAAGAACCGCACCTATTCCGACTCCTTTCATATTGACAGCTCCATCGAAGAACAATCTCCAACCTGGATCAGCATCTATAACGACTTCATCGACACACGACACTTCTTCATCAGGAAAATATGTCTTTAATGGCTCGTACTCTTCATCAATGGGGTTCTCCGCAAGATAATCTACCAAGGCTTGGGCTTTCATGGCGGTTCGAGTCACATATACTTTGTCAAACTCGGTAAACAATATTTGACACTTTGCCAATCGACCCATCGGCATAGGCTTCTGAAAGATATACTTCAAAGGATCTATGCGGGAGATGAGATAAGTAGTATAGGATGAGAGAATATTGCTTCAACTTCTGTGCTACCCAAGTTAAGGCACAACACGTCCTTTCAAGAAGAGTATACCTGGCCTCATATGCGGTGAACTTCTTGCTAAGATAATAAATAGCCTACTCCCTTTTGCCTGTTACATCATGTTGAACCAGGACACAACCGAAAGATTGTCCATGACTGATAAATATAAGATCAAAGGCCTACCAGGCTACGGAGGTACCAGCACGGGCGGAGTTGACAAATATTTTTTGATTCGATCGAACGTTTCCTGACATTCTTCAGTCCATTTTACCGCAGCACTCTTTTTTAGCAACTTGAATATGGGGTCACAAGTGGTCGTGAGTTAAGCAATAAACCTGTTAATATAGTTCAGTCTACTAAGCAAACTCATCACCTCCGTACTATTCTTGGGCGGGGGCAAATCCTGAATGGCTTTGATTTTCGAGGGATCTAAGTTAATTCCCCGACGACTGACTACAAACCCCAACAGCTTTCCAGATGGAACTCCAAATACACATTTTGCCGGGTTGAGTTTGAGATTATACCTGTGAAGCCTTTCAAAGAACTTTCTTAAATGTTTAACATGGTCGGCCTGATTTTTTGACTTAATAATCACATCATCCACGTAGACCTCAATCTCCTTATACATCATATCATGAAACATAGTGGTCATGGCTCTCATGTATGTTGCTCCAGTATTATTCAAACCGAACGGCATCACTCGATAATAATAAGTTTCCCATGGTGTGATAAAAGATGTCTTCTCCGCATCTTCATCATCCATAATGATCTGGTGATATTCGGCATAGCAATCCACAAAAGAGGCAACCTCGTGTTTAGCATAGTTGTCTAACAAAATGCGGATGTTCGGCAGTGGAAAATCATCTTTCGGACTGGCTCTGTTCAAATCACAGTAATCAACACACACTCGAATTTTGCCATCTTTCTTTGGTACGGGAATAACATTAGAGAACCACATGAGATAGCGAGCCACTCGAATTACTTTGGCTTCAAGTTGTTTCATGATTTCCTCTTTGATTTTAATACTTACATCTGTTTTAAACTTCCTCAACTACTGTTTGACAGGAGGGAATGCGGGATCAGTTGACAATTTGTGAGCCACTAATTCAGCGCTTAAACTAGGCATATCATCATAAGACCATGCAAAAACGTCCTTATAATCCATTAATGCTTGAATCATTTCATCTTTTAGCTGTGGCAAAGCATGTACACTAATTTTAGTTTCCCTAACATGTTCTTGATCCCCTAGATTTATTGGCTCAGTCTCATTCAAATTAGGATTCGGTTTGTCTTCAAACTGTTCCAACTCTTTGCTTATTTTTTCTAGTGCTTTTTCTTTATCATATTCTCCATCCTGCTTCATTACATCTTGATTAGTTTGGATTTTAAGATCAGGCTAAAAATTCCGCATGCATTTCATGTCATTAGAATCAGCATAAAGAGAACTGTGTTAAAAAGAAAAACAAAATATATTAGACACGAAACAAAAGGGACATTGCATTTCATTAAATAAAAGATAGAAGGGTTTAAACAAAGATGCCAACTTAACATAAACAAACTAAAATCCGAATTACAACCCTGAAATAACTCGGATAAACAGAAAGAAAAATAAAATAAACTACCAAAACTCCCTTCTGACGGGGAGAGGAGTGACTTCCCAATTATTGAGCCGGACAGCTGGACCTATGAATTGCACATCTGCCATACTGGTACCTTCTCCTGCTTCGACCATATAAACTTCAATACAAAGGTTCTAGAAGTCATCAACCAATTCAACCTCAAATTCCACATGCTTCGTGACACCGCTCTTAACAAATGATTCACTGAGTAGTGGCATTGGGTGAGGGAGTGACCATATTTCCTTTTTCCTTCCCTTGTCTTTCTTCAGATCTTCAGCTGTAGGCTCAAATCCCAGACCAAACGTGCCCATGTTCTCACTTGGACATATGAGATGAACTATATTGTGTAGAGACGCTCCCAAACCCTTTCCTAGCTTAAATCCGTATTTCCAAAGTTCACTCACCATCATGATAGAAACAGAAGACAATTACGGTCCCGGTATAGCCTGCTATTCAAGGATATGATTCACTGGCACTGTATCAAAAATTTGATAGACGAATGTCTCCTCTACGTTATTTCCTTCAATAAAAGACAAGGGTGAATCTTCGTAGACTGACAAATCTCCTTCACCATGAATAACTAATTCTTGCCTGTCATGCTCAAACTTAATCATTTGGTGCAGTGTAGATGCAACCGGCTTGGCCTTGTGGATCCACGGCCTTCCCAACAACAGATTGTAAGAAGAGTCTACATTCAATACTTGAAACTCTATGGCGAACTCAACAGGCCCTATGGTCAACATTAGTTCTATTTTGCCAATGGAATTTGATTTTGCACCGTCGAAAGCCCTAACACATACATTGTTCGGCCTGATCCTGTCAGCACCAATATTCAACTTTTACAAATTAGAAATAGGGCAAATATTTGCACCTAAACCTCCATCAATCATAACATGAGTGACGTAGAAATCTTCATACTTCACTGTAATGTAAAGGCCGCGGTTATGCCCTGTACCTTCAACAGGCAATTCATCATTAGAAAAGTTGATTCGATTGACCTCAAAGATTTTTCCAACCATTTTCTCAAGTTGGTTGATTGTAATCTCCCTTGGAACATATGCTTTATTTAATACCTTCAGTAAAACATCACGATGCTCCTTGGAGTGCAACAACAAAGATAAAAGGGAAATTTGAGCAGGGGTTTTCTTCAACTGGTCTAATATTGAATACTCTGGTAATTTCATCTTTTTCAAAAATTCTTCAGCTTCTTCTTCAGTGATAGGCTTTTTGATAGATGACGGTCCACTCACCGTTGGCTGGAACTTTCTTAAGCTTTCAGGCACAAAGCATCTTCCTGACCTAGTCAAACCCCTACCTCATCTACATCTTCCACAACTTCTTTCCCGTGATAGGTCATCATAGTCCGCCTATAATTCTAGGGAACTCTTTTCGTATGAACTATCGGAGGTTGGGTCACTGGTTTGAGGACAATAGGCGCTGCCAGTGCTCCTTTTACCGCAAGATGGGCTGACTCAGAGCACCCACCACCGTCAACTTAGGTTTATCCTGACTTGAATCAACATACCTTCTGGCGCTTTGTACTGTTATTAGGGGTTTCTTTGTGCTTTATTGGGATTTATCTTCTCTCATTCCTTCTTGGTTCAATGACATTGCTTTCAAAGACTCCACTACATTTATCGATTTCTCCTCAATGGTCTGTATCTTGACAATAGGCTTATAACCCCTCAAAGACTCTTTCCCATCATATATCAATCCTAACATATTGGCTTCAGCATGGGCTGGCAACGGATTTTGGTTAATGTTTGGACCCTCTGGGGTCTGGACCAGCATCTGATTTGTGCCAATTAAATCTTGGACAGCTCTCTTTAAATGCCAGTATTTCTCGATATCATGGCCTATCATATCAGAACAGTATGCACACCTTAAAGAATAATTGAGATTCCTCGGCGGTGGATTTGAAAGCCTTCCTTGAATTGGGCTTAAAACCTTCAACTTTCTCAACCTATCAAACAAGCTAGCATATGACTCCCCAAGAGGTGTGAATTGATTTTTGACCGCCTTCTCCTTCTTATACTCAGGCCTAGGCTGAAAACTAGGTCTGGAGGGGTTTTGGTAATTTGGTGGAGCAAATAGGCGATTTTGTGGAGCTTGCGCGCGCCACTACGGGTACGAAGGGGTTTGGGCATATGGCTGCACGCTATATATTGGGTACGGGGGTGTTGGAATGAAATATAAAGGGTTTTGTGGAGGGTAGTAATGGTGGGGAGGAATATATGGAGCTTGAGTGTAGACTTAGGCTTGGGATTGGGGATAGGGGCGAGGTGGTCTTTTGGGATAGGAATGGGTTCCAGCTACGACGGTCGCCACGTCCTCTTTCTACTTTTTACCTCCAAATGTGCTAGATCCAGCTTGAATCACTTGTGTGGTATTCGGTCGATTTTAATTTCGTCATCTATTATCTCCCCCATTTTGAGAACTTCCATAAAAGACTTTCCTATTGCCGGAAGTAAATGTTGAAAATAGGTATCGTCCTGCACCTGAATGAAAACTTCTACCAACTTACTTTCTTTCATTGGAGGCTTTACCCTGGCGGCCTGTTCACGCCACCTTATCGCGTATTCCCTAAAACCTTTAGTGCTCTTTTTCTTCATATTGACCAACGATTTTTCGTCTGGAATCAGATCGATGTTGTACTAAAAATGTTGAACAAATTCAGAAGCCAAATCATCCTAGCTGTTCCATTTATCGATATCTCGATCGATAAACCATTCTGAAGCCAGATCAGAAAGACTCTCGCCAAAGAAGGCCATGAGCAGTTCTTTCTTTCCTCCTGCAGCCCTCAACTGGTTGCAATAACGTCTTAAGTGTGCCACGGGATCACCGTGTCCTGCACACTTCTCGAACTTAAGCATCTTAAAACCGGGGGGAAGGTTGATGTCTGGGAACATACAAAGATCTTTCTAGGAAACACTCCAATAATCTCCAATTCCTTGCAAACTCCTCATAGCCTATTCTACACTTTTCAATTTCTGGGCTATGATATCCTATTCCTCTGCTGCGACAGGTTTCTCCGTATCAAATGGAAATGCAGGCGGCTAAGTGTACCCATATGGTTCATTCATTCGCAAAGTAGGCTACGGGGCATAATACTAACTATCTGAAACCTTCTCACTGGCAGACCTAGGAAGCCTCATTGTGGGAAGCACAGCATATATGGGAGTTTCATGTGGTGGCGGAGCCACAAATAGTGGTGTGATCAGTGGCGCTGGCTGAGCAGCTGGTCCTGATTGGGGAGCTGCCAAGGGCACACCAGAATTGCCAGGGTAATAATGTCGTGGAGTGAATCCGGGCGCGTGCTCAGGTGACTCAGTAGGAGCAGAGAATTGCGCCTGAGAGAGCGGTGGCAATTAGAGATATTCCCAAGACCTTCAGGGAGCGGAGGAGGAGGCATTCCGCTAGCCATGCCCGGTGTAAATCTATCAATTGTTGCCTGAGCCTTACTACCTCATCATTGTGTTTAGAACTTTTTTCCCTGTGATTGTGATACGGATCCATGAGCGAATTTTCAATCTCCCTGCTAGCCATGGCGAGCTTTGATTTGGATCTAGTGAAGTATGGGTGACTAGCCAGAGTGCTACAAACCTTCCACTCTTATCTGAAAGAACATGCTCGTCAAAGACGACATCCGTTAGGATTAGGTCATACAGCAAGCATGGGAATCACATTGGTAAAATTGTCCTAACTTCATGTTCATTTCTACCAGCTTTTGAGGGTAGCGAGGTCATTTTAACATCATCCTGATTTTTGTCTACACTTTTTTTGTATTATTATTATTATATTATTATATTTTTTTCGTATCCATCTCTGTTCTTTTCTTTTCTCTCGTTATCTACCTTTATTTTATCATTCTTTATGGCTTTTGTTTTTCTTTAAAAGAGGAAAAATAATGAAAAACAACAAAACAAAATGATTAGATCGAACCCAAAAGTAGGTTGCCTACGTATCATGTTGTACATGAATCAGATCTTGCATAGTTCGGGCAGCATGTGCATAAACATTACCCACTTTTTTTTTCTTTTTGCGAAAACGATAATAAACAAACCAAGGAAAGACGTAACATCAAAACCTTTTGAAGAAAGAAAACAACAAATACGTACAAAAGTTTGGGACCACTTTAAAACTAAACAACAAATACGAAACCAAATTATAGACCCCTAAGACGATGTAGGTGAAATTAATAATAAAGACCCTAATACCAAAAACAACTTGAATTCGACTTAAAGCAGACACTACCCTACAGTGACAGACTCATAAAAGACTCAAACTGAATAAAGATAAGAAGTGCTATTTCAGACTGATGTTCTGCGTGATGACCCTAGCTGATATGGACCTGCCTCTGAAGTTCTCTTTCTCACATTAAAGCTTTGTAGCATATCCTATAAAGACACCCTGATACCGGGGAAGAAACTTCGAGCCCGTATTCCTGCTTCATGATGAGTGCACTTGGAAAGATTATTCTGACACCTTTCTACTGTCTTGAATAAATCTGCTAATTGAACTCTCAGTGTTTCCACTTTGGACCCTATACTTTCATCCTGATGGTTGTCTACTATGCATTCTTCCTGTATTCTCCCTCTAAGCTGCGCTAGTAAGGGTTGACTGATACCCTGAGGGACAGATTGAAGCCAAACCCCATATCCTTGAGTGTAGCCCGGATTATCCAAACTTTCTTTGAGTATGTCCACACCCAGCTTTGTTGCATGTTTCCAAAACTGTTCATACTTGCTCTCACATAAGGCTTGGTCGTTGAAGTACTCAACTTCCTTCAGAAGATCCACTGCTGGTGGCACGTCCTGCAGCCTACCCAACTGGCGCATTACCCTAGAAGGACTGTATGGTCTAGTGCAATTGAGCCCTAACATAACTAAAGGGAGCTGCGTCTAACAACCAAACAATACTATCTTTGGTCGAAGCCACAGATAAGTCCACAAAATTTTATCTCCGGTTCTTGATTCAAGAAATTCAATCCAAGCCTCGACTCCCACGGGTAACGAGAATTTATCCAAAGGCAACCTGGAGTCCACGGCTTTCACTCGATTGGGAATACAACGATCTACCACATCTGGTCTAACTAAAGACGGCGCATGCAAATGCTCCATCATCCATAACTGTAATATCAGGTTACTGCCCTCGAAAAATCTCCTTCCCCCCTTCACTTCGATTAAAGCCTTATATATTTCTGTTAAGATCATGGGTATGAGAGTGAACCAGCCCTTTTGATTAATGCCCTTATCGTTTTGATCCTTATGAAATAGGGCCATCGCCACAGATTGCAAACGGGTATTAATACGTCTTTCTTCTAGTGGAAACACTAAAGTACCTAACAAAGCGAGGGTAAAGACTTCAAGACGCTTTCTCTCCCACTTCTCCTTAGTCACATGAAATTCATCCCAAAAGCAATCAAAACCTTCCGAGGGCCCGAATCTAGCGAACAAAAAATCTAAGGAAACCCACGAGTCACGTAAACAACCCAAACGGATACCCTTACTTTTTAAACCACAAGACTGCAAAAATCTCACGCCAGTATGATTTCATGCCCGGATCATATCCTTCTCGATATAGGGAAAATGCAACAAACCGGATATTTCTGCCAAAGTAGGAGTCATTTCACATTCCCCAAACCTGAACACCAAACTACATGGATCCCAAAAGGTCAACAAAGCCTCTATTAAATCTGGACGAGGGGTAACATGCAAAAGTTCCGCAAGATCACCTAATATTTTAATCAGTTTCTGCTGATCAACATAGTTAAACATCTCCCACCATTTGATTAAATTTTTGGGCACCTTGACAACCATCAGAACTCTAGACTTGGTGGAAAAATTCATCCTGTAATAACACATAAGACGTTATCCCAAAAATTCGACAGGAGTAGAAGATTCCCAACCCTTGGGATTTTTGACGCAAGCACATGTCGATGGGATAGACCACATTCATGACTCTAATTTGCCGAACAGAAGCACTGAGCGAAATCAGTCTACTTGGTAAACAACTCTAGATTACAGGGCGAGAGACCTAGGCTAAGACAAAGGCCGACACAAAAAATTACCGGACCCACCAAGGGTTGCCTACGTATCCCAACCCAAGGGAAGGGAATTAGGTCTGCGTAGTTCATCCAGATTGGACAATTAACGATTAACTAATAAATTGACCCTAACTTAGGAGACACTACCAAAAACAAACAAAAAAAAAACTTTTGGATTTTCAGCTAAGACTGACACCACCAATTATGAAGGAAAAAATCTTTTTGGTATTTTTTTTTGTTTTTTTTTTTTTGATAAATAGGTAGAAAAGGCAAACAAAACTTTTTTTTTCGCTTTTACGGTATTTTGAGAAGACAAATGCAAAACGTAAAAAAATCTTTTTGAGTTTTTGGATTGTGAAGAACAAAAGTCATAAAGAATTCTAAAATAAAATACGAAATTCCTCTCTTTTTTTCATTCTTTTTGACTCATTTTTTCTATTTTTTTTTTCTTTTTCGTTTTTGCCTACGCTACTTATATATAAATATATATATATATATATATATTTCTTTTTATTTCAAAAATCAGTCCATCAAATGACCACGATACCCTTAAACATGCAACAGTTAGCACGTAGGGATGCTTTAGAGGGGAGTCTCCTACAAAGGGCCATGTGGGTCCCGCTAGATCTCCGTATGATGCACATAAGCATGACCTAAAGGCTGACCTACGTTGTGGTTTACTAACAAGGCTATTCGGGGGAGCGTATGGTCGATAGTGGCTGCTTTGCTTTCCACCTACTCCATAACACCAACGGATCCCCTAGAATAAGGGTGACTCAACTAGAGGTCGTGTACAACACGTGTACTACGAACTTGTTGCAGAAAGAAGACCAGGGGTGGACACATGATGACAGATATAAAGCGGTAATACATAGGTTAAATACTATAAACAAAGAGCACGAAAAACACACAAAAGTGAAAACAATAACACAAACAAAATCACAAACAATGCTTATACACTTGTAATGCCAAACAAAGCCTATATGACTCCAAAATAGCTCGAATTATCATACTCTCCCCAGCAGAGTCGCCAAAACTGTCACACCCTTTTTTTATGTACTCTAAAAAAGGTTTATATTTTAAGTTCGAAAGGATTTTTATTAAAGTGACAAAATAAAGATTGGTTTCGAAAAAAGGATTATTTACATTTTTTATTCAGATTCACCACTTGGAATAATCTGGTGTGCCAAGTCACCATTGGAAAATCCTTTTCAAAACCAATTGAATCTTTAAACTGGTTTGCGAACAGAGATTCCGGCTAAGGAATTCTGTTGACCGAGGAAAAGGTGTTAGGCACCCCTCGATCCCGTGGTTTGACCGCGGTCGCTTGACAGAGCGTATCAGCTAAATTGACACGACGATGTACAAACCACACAAAACATGTAAAACAATCAACTAAACAAACAAAAACAAAAGGGATCCGAAATATAGTGTCCAGTCCAAGTTATATAGTCCCGAAATAAAAATACTAAAATAACCTACACTAGTCCTAAACTATGCTTTACTCGATGCCTCGGGCCTTGATCACGAGCATCCTTTGCGTACAAAATTCTTTGAGGAATTCCCCGATGAGTAAATACAAATTACCTCGGGGCATTCCTCGGTTAAATAAATACACTTTTCAAATACGACAAACAAAACATTCAACAAATATTCCAAACATTCCAACACTACACCAATTCTAAACTTGCCTACCCGAGCTTACTGTTTGCCTACCCGCTCGATGACATATCACATTCAACATCAACAACGTATCAAAAATATCATAATATTCACTTTTATCAATTTTCGTTTTCCGTCCCCAAAATTGTTTCAACAAACATGATTAAATAAGTCTCAATTAAATCAACCAATCAAACTACAATAATTAAAGAAGCTCAAACACACAATCATAAAATAACTATCAAACTCAAACATGAATTACACGAAATAATGACATCACAGACAAAAATGAAAAGAGATATAATTGAAGAATTTGGACCTCAATTTTATTTCAAATCGGATTGATCGACTGAAACCGCTTCAAGGGCTCAATGAATCTTGACTCTATAACCCGATAATCCATGGATAGAATCTCAATAGGAATCATACGTCATGATTATGGATCAACTCATCCATGAAACCAAAACAGTCGAAGAAGGACAATTTGAACAAGATTTGCGAACTGCTCGATGGTGATTCACTACTGGAAAATCAAACAATATCGGTTATGGATGTGTTTTTCGACTGGCATGGAGTTTCCGATGAAAGCTCGCCGACTGTTCATCAAAAATGGAGCTGGGACCCGCTTGAATAGGCGAAGTTGGTCGGTGTTGAGGCCTTTGGTCACTGGTTTTGAGAGCTCAGGGGTCAGAACTGGTTTTCCCATGAGTTCAGACCACTGATAGGTTATTTCTGGTCGTGATTCTGGCAGGACGATGGTCGACCAATTGGAAGTGGTGGCGGCGGAGACGGTAGAAGAAGCTAAAGCAGAGGGGGATGGCGTGCTAGCTGGTTTATCGGGTAGAAGGCGGTGCAATGATAGTGGCGCTGGTAACTGGGGGCGACTGTCATGGTGCTTCGTCCATCGAAGGCCGGAGAGGATAGAGGCAGAGAGAGAGGGATCGTAGATCGAAAGAGAGCTAGCTGATGGCGTGGCGGTCGAGGAAGGGGGGAAGAGAAGCTAGCCAGTGTTGAGCTGGCCGGTGTCATCCATGGATGCTGATGGAGAGGAGAGAAGAGGTGTAGAGAGAGAAGAAAAAGAGAGAGAGGGAGTTCAGCCCTTTTTTTGGTTTTTTGATTGTGCCTTTTTTTCTTGTATGCTGAGGTCCCCTTTTGTTTTTTTGTGTATGTGTGTATATATGAGGTAAGAGTGGGTATTGGGGTAGGGTAGGTAGGGTAGGGTATGGGGGCATGGGGTACTGATGTGTTTTCCAAAATTGATAGGAGGGGTGGTTAATTTTGTTACAAAGAATAATTGAGGATTAAGTTTGTTAGTGGGTTTGTTATTTTTGTATTTTTATGGGATATAATCATACAGGTGAGGGTACGTGGTAAGACAGGGATAAAAATGTGTAACTTGGGTCTTCGGGAGGGACAGAATTAGGTGTCTACACCTCCCATATGATGCAATTCATTAGACTCCCTGACAGAATTACCAAAACCATTAATCAAATTCAAAGAAATTTTGTTTGGGGCAGTGCTGCGGATAGGAAAAAACTCCATCTACTTAGCTGGGATAGAATCACCATGAAAAAAGAAAAGAGGGGGGAGGGGGTATAGGACTCCAAAAATATGAGAACAAAAATAAAGCTTCTCATACTAGCCTGTCTTGGAGAATGTACCATAATACTCAATCCCTTTAGGCAAAAATCCTCTACAATAAATATTTTAGACATAACCAAAGAGGTCCAAACCAAAAGAGATGTTCCAGAACTTGGAAATACATTAAAGAGGGATGGTCAACCTGCATGGAAAACTAAAGTTGGACTGTCCACAAAGGGAAAAGAGTCATATTATTCCTAGACAAATGGATCCCCAACCACCAGTCTATAAGGATTTGTAATTCTGGCCCTTTAAATAAAAGGGGAAGACAAATTGACTGTGAGTACTATTCATAGACAAGGATCCTGGAACCTGAGTGACATATCCTTTACACTGCCCCAACACCTCCATAATAGTATCACCAATGCCTATATTCTCCGTCATCTTATTCAAGAGGATAAGCATATCTGGGACAGCTCCCCAGATGGTAAGTTCACCATATGCAGTGCTTACATCACTATCCAATCCAAAAAGATAGGTGCCCTCAATGAAACTGAAAAATATTTTCTTTGGATTTAGAGACTTATTAGAACCCCCAATAGGATCAAAACCTTGCTTTGGATCCTCAACCATAATAGACTCTCAATTAGGAGTTACCTCAGATACCTTGGTATGGAGGTGCTAGTCCACTGCAAACCATGTACAAACCTAGAGGAAGATATCTCCCACATCTTCTTCTAATGTCCAAAAGCCATAAGTTTTTGGGAGGGAATCTTCAAAAAACATCTCCATCACTTCCTTCAACTCCGCCTCCCTCAACAACCTCAACTGGATTGAAACCTGGAAAGCCCTTGGGAACAAACCCTTCAATACCTGGTACTCTTGGAATACCATTCTTCCCTTCTTCATGTGGAACATTTGGTTAACTAGAAATCACAATTTGTTTAACAACAAAAATGACCACATTTCTGTGGATCAAACCTTAGCATTTTCCAATGAATATTCTCTTATCATTGTGAACCCAACCATCTCCTCCACCATTTACCTCAAATGGGAACCCCCAACCCTTGGCTTCTATAAGCTTAATACTGACGCAAGCGTGAAGAACCAGCAAGGATCGGGTAGGATATGGGTTTTTTTTAAAGAACATGAGGGTAATTGGATTCTAGGTTTCACTAGATACCTCCCCTATGCTGATGCTCATCAGGCAAAACTCTTAGCAATCCTCGAGGGCCTTAGGATTGCCTTTCCCATAAATCTGACCCCCT
>NW_025863160.1:39240-46058 GCF_002878395.1 Capsicum annuum
CGCATGTTATCCTAGGGGTCTAGAATGTTGTTTAGTCTTTGTTAATCAGTTTTAAAGTTGTCTTAAATTCGAAGTTTGTTTAGTTGCCTCTTTTATGAAATGTAGTGAAGTTGCGGGGTTATTTCCTTTTACGTGTTCTTTGACAAAAAAAATAAAAAAATCAAACATCCAAAATCTTCAACTTTGTGGTGCATGCATGCATCTCCCAAACTATGCAAGATCTGATTCATGTACAACATGATACGTAGGCAACCTATTTTTGGGTTCGATCTAATCATTTTGTTTTATTATTTTTCCTCATTTAAAGAAAAGCAAAAGCCATAAAGAATGATAAAAATAAATAAGATAGCGAGAGAAGAAAAGAAAGAAAGAGCAATGAAAGAAGAAAAAAGGAAGAGAAGAGACTGATGCAAAAGAAGAGCGAAATGAGGTTGAAAAGCAGAAAAGTGAGGTGTAATAATGTAATGGGGAAATCAAGATGATGTTAAAATGGTTTCATTACCCTCAAAGGCTGGTAGAAATATGCATAAACCTAGGGTGTGTACAATGTGATTTCTATGCTTGTTGCTTAACCTAATCCTAACGGGTTTTGTCTTTGATGAGCATGTTTTTTCAGATAAGTGGTTGGTTTGTAGCACTCTGGCTAGTCATCCGTACTTCACTAGATCAAAAGCGAAGCTTGCCATGGCTAGTAGGGAGATTGAAAATTCACTCATTGGCCCAGATCAGGATCCCAAGGAAGAAATTTCTAAACACAATAATGAGGTATTGAGACTTAGACAACAATTGCTAGATCTACACCGAGAATGGGCTAGTGGCATGCCTCCTCCTCCACTCACTGAAGACCTTGGGAATATCCCAAATTGCCCACCTCTCTCTCAGGCATAATTCTCTGTTCCTATTGAGTTACCCGAGCATGTGCAAGGATTCATTCCACGATAATATTATCTAGGCACTTCTAGTGTGCCCCTGACAGCGCCCCAACCAAGGCCTGCTACTCAGCCAGCAGCACCTGTGTTTGTGGTTCCGCCATCGCTTGAAGGTCCCACCTATGTTGTACGTCTGACAATGGTACTTTCTTGATCTGCCAATGAACCAATGTTTAAAATTTTAGAGAATCAGGATTGTGCCCCGGTGCCCACTTTGAAGATGAATGAACCGTATGGATATACTCAGCCACTTGTGTTTCCATTTGATACGGAGAAGCCTATTGCAACAGAGGAAAAAGAAGTCATGGCGCGGAAGTTGAAGAGTTTAGAACAGGCCATGAGGAATTTACAGGGAGTCGGAGGTTATAAGAGTGTTGCCTATAAAGATCTTTGCATGTTCCCAGACGTTAACCTTTCCCTCAGTTTTAAAATGCCCAAATTTGAGAAGTATGCTGGGTACGGTGATCCCGTGGAGCACTTGAGACGTTATTGCAACCAGTTGAGGACTACAGGGGGAAGGGAAGAGTTTCTTATGGTTTTCTTTGGCGAGAGTCTTTCTGATCTGGCTTCAGAATGGTTTGTCAATCAAGATATCGACAAGTGGAATAGCTGGGATGACTTAGCTTCTGAGTTTGTGCAATATTTTCAGTATAACGTAAACCTGATTCCTGACAAAAAATCCTTGGCCAACATGAAGAAGAAAAGCAATGAAGGCTTTAGGGAATACGCGATAAGGTGGTGTGAACAGGCTGCCAGGGTAAAGCCTCCAATAAAGGAGAGTAAGCTGGTAGATGTCTTCATTTAGACACAGGATGAGACCTATTTTCAATATTTACTTCTGGTAATGGGAAAGTCTATTATTGAAGTCCTCAAAATGGGAGAGATGATAAAGAACGGAATCAAGACCGTTCGAATAATGAGTTTTACTACGTTGAAAGCCACCACAAAAGAGATTCAAGGTGGATCTGGCACGTTCAGAGGTAAAAAGAAGAAAGAGGTTATGGCGACCGTTGTTGCTAGACCCCATTCTTATCCCAAATGACCGCCTCGCCCCTGTCCCTAATCCTAAGCCCATGACTAGGTCCAAGCTCCATATATTCCTCCCCACCATTACTACCCTCAGCAAAACCCACCGTATGTCATTCCACCCCCTCCTTACCCAGTATATAGCGCACAACCATATGCCCAAACCCCTCTTACCAGCAATGGTGTGTGCAAACTCCATAAAATCATCCATCAGCTCCACCAAATTACCAAAACCCCTCCAGACCTAATTTCCAACCTAGGCCCGAGTACAAGAAAGAGAAGGCGGTCAAAAATTAGTTCACGTCTCTCGAGGATACATATGCTAGCTTGTTTGATGGGTTAAGAAAGATGAAGGTCTTAAGCCCGATTCAAGAAAGGCTTTCAAAATCCACCTCCCAGAAATCTCGATTATTCTTTAAGGTGTGCATATTATTCTGACATGTCAGGCTATGATATCGAGAAATGCTAGCATTTAAAGAGACCCGCCCAATATTTAATAGATGCAAATCATATTTTAGTCCAGGCCTCGGAGGTTCAAAACATTAACCAGAATCTGTTGCCAACCCATGTTGAACCTAATATATTTGAATTGATATATAATGGGAAGGAGTCGTCAAGGTTTTATAAGCCTATTGTCAGAATACAGACCAATGAGGATAAATCAGTGAATGTGGCAGACTCATTGAAAGCAATATCATTGAGCCAGGAAGAAATAGGAGAAGATAAAGTCCAAGAGAGTAAAAAGAAACCCGTGATCACAGTACAAGGAGCCAAGAAAGATGTCGATTTAAGTCAGGACAAACCTAAGTTGACGGTGGTAGGAGCTCTAGGTAAGCCTATCTTGATGGTAAAAGGGGCATTTGCAGTGCCTATTATCATCAAACCAGTGATCCAACCTCTAATAGTTGATATAAAAAAGGTTCCCTGGAACTATAAGCAGATTGTGATGACTTATCAGGGGAAGAAAGTTGTGAAAGATGTAGATGAGGTAAGGGGTTTGACTCGATCAGGAAGATGTTTCATGCCGGAAGGTTTAAGGAAGCCCAAGCCAATTGTGAGTGGGCCTTCATCTATTAAAAATCCTATCACCGAAGAAGTAGCTGAAGAATTTTTGAAAAAGATAAAAGTTGCCAGAGTTTTTAATAATAGATCAGTTGAAAAAGACCCCTACTCAAATTTCCCTTTTATCTTTGTTATTGCATTCCAAGGAACATCGTGATATTATATTGAAGGTATTAAATGAATCATATGTTCCTAGGGATATTACAGTAAATTAGCTCGAGAAAATGGTTGGAAAAATCTGTGAGGTCAATCGGATCAGCTTCTCTAACGATGAATTGCCTGTTGAAGGTGCGGGGCATAATCGGGGTCTATACATTACAGTGAAGTACAAAGATTTCTAAGTCACCCATGTCATGATCGACGGGGATTCTGGTTCAAATATTTGCCCTATTTCCTCTTTGTAAAAGTTAAATATTGGTGTGAAGATGATCAGGCCCAACAATGTATATGTCAGGGCTTTCGATAAAGCAAAGTCCAACTCCATTGGCAAAATAGAACTAATGTTGATTATAGGGCCTGTTGAATTCTCCCTAGAGTTACAAGTGTTGAATATCAACTCCTCTTACAATATGTTGTTGGGAAGACAATGGATCCACAAGGCCAAGGCGGTTGCATCTACTTTGCACTAGATGATTAAGTTTGGACATGACAGGCAAGAAGTGGTTATTCATGGTGAAGGGGATTTGTCCACCTACAAAGACTCTCCCCTGTCTTTAATTGAAGAAAACAATGTAGAGAAGACGTTTGTCTATCAAACTTTTGATACAGCGCTAGTAAATCGTATCCTTGAAGAGCAACTCATTCTGGGACCACAATTGTCTTCCGCTCCTATCATGATGGTGAGTGAGCTTTTGAAATATGGATTCGAGCCAGGAAGGGGTTTGGGAGTGTCTCTGCGCGGTATAATTTGTCTCATATGTCCGAGGGAGAACATGGGCACTTTTGGTCTAGGATTTGAGCCTACGACTGATGATCTGAAAAAGGCTAAGCAAAGGAAAAAGGAAACATGGTCACTTCCCCGCCCAACGCCATTGCTCAGTTAGTCATTTGTCAATAGCGGTGTCACAAAGCATGTAGAATTTGAAGTTGAATTGGTTGATGACTTCCAGAACCTGTTGATTGAAGTTAATATGGTTGAAGCAGAAGAAGGTACCAGTAAGGAAGATGTGCAGTTCATAGGCCCAGCTGTCTATCTCAACAATTGGGAAGTCACTCCTCTCCCCATCAGAAGGGAGTTTTGGTAGTTTATTTTATTTTTCTTTCAGTTTTTTGAGTTATTCCAGGGTTGTAACTTAGAATTTAGCTTGTCTATATTCTGTTGTTTGTGTTTAAACCCTCCTATCTTTCCCTTTTAATGAAATGCAATGTCCCTTTTATTTTGTGTCTAATGTATTTTGTTTTGTCTTTTCTTTATACAGTTCTCTTTATGCTGACTCTAATGACATAACATGCATGCGGAATTTTCAGCCTGATCTTAAAATCCAAACTAATAAAGATATAATGAAGCAAAAAGGGGAATATGATAAAAAAGAGGCGCTGGAAGAAATAATCAAAGTGTTGGAACATTCTGAAGACAAGCCGAATCTTAATCTGAATGAAACTGAGCCAATTAATCTGGGGAATCAAGAAGATGGTAAGGAAACTAAAATAAGTGTACATACTTTGCCACTGTTAAAAGATGGAATGATTCAAGCATTAATTGATTATAAAGAAGGTTTTACAGGGTCTTATGATGATATGCCTGGTTTAAGCACTAAATTAGTAGCCCATAAATTGCCAAGTGATCCCGCATTCCCTCCTGTCAAACAGAAGTTGAGAAAGTTTAAAACTGGTGTAAGTATTAAAATCAAATAGGAAATCATAAAACAACTTAAAGCCAAAGTCATTCGAGTGGCTCGTTATCCTACGTGGTTATCCAATATTGCTCTTGTCCCAAAGAAAGATGGCAAAATTCGAGTATGTGTTGATTACCGTGATTTGAATAGAGCAAGTCCGAAGGATGATTTTCCACTGTCCAACATCCATATTTTGCTGGACAACTGCGCTAAACATGAGGTTGCCTCTTTTGTGGATTGCTATGTCGGATACCACCAGATCATTATGGATGATGAAGACATGGAGAAGAAGTCTTTTATCATACCATGGGGGACCTATTGTTATTGAGTGATGCCGTTCGGTTTGAAGAATGTTGGAGCAACATACATAAGATCCATGACCACTATGTTTCATTATATGATGCATAAGGAGATTGAGGTCTATCTAGATGATGTGATTATTAAATCAAAGAGTCAGGTTAACCATGTTAAAGATTTAAGAAAGTTATTTGAAAGTCTTCGCAGGTATAATCTCAAAATCAACCCAAAAAAATATGTATTTGGAGTTTCGTCTGGAAAGTTATTGGGGTTTGTGGTCAACCGCCGGGGAATTAAATTGGATCCCTCAAAAATCAAAGCCATCCAGGATTTGCCTCCACCCAAGAATAGGACAAAGATGATGAGTTTGCTGGTTAGATTGAACTACATTAGCAAGTTTATTGCTCAACTCGCAACCACGTGTGAGCCCATTTTCAAGTTGCTGAAAAAGAGTGTTGCAGTAGAGTGGACTGAAGAATGTCAAGAAGTGTTCGACAAAATCAAAAGATATCTATCAAATCTGCTCGTGCTAGTACCACCAGAGCCTGGTAGGGCTTTGATCTTATATTTATCAGTCATGGATAATTCTTTCAGTTGTGTTCTGGGTCAACATAATGTCATGGGTAAAAAGGAGCAGGCTATTTATTATCTTAGCAAGAAGTTCACAACATATGAGGCTAGGTACACTCTTCTTGAAAGGATGTATTGTGCCCTAACTTGGGTAACACAAAAGTTGAAGCATTATCTTTTCTCCTACATGACTTATCTCATCTCCCGCATGGATCCTTTGAAGTATATCTTTCAGAATCCTATGTTGACCGGTTATTTCGCAAAATGGCAAATATTGCTTACCGAGTTTGACATTGTATATATGACTCAAACCACCATAAAAGCCCAAGCCTTGGTAGATCATCTTGCTAAGAATCCCATTGATGAAGAGTACGAGCCATTAAAGACATATTTTTCTGATGAAGAAGTATTGGGTGTCGATGAAGTCGTTATAGATTATGATCCAGGTTGGAAGTTGTTCTTCGATGGAGCTGTCAGCATGAAAGGAGTCAGAATAGGTGCAGTTCTGATCTCTGAGGTGGGGCAACATTTTCTGGTAACAACGCAACTTTGATTTTATTGCACCAATAACATGACGGAATATAAAGCTTGCATTCTAAGTTTGAGGCTAGCTGTTGATATGGGAGTCCAAGAACTATTAGTGTTGGGGGATTCAAATTTTCTCGTCCATCAGATTTAAGGTGATTGGGAGACACGAGATTTAAAGCTAATACCGTATCGACAATGCTTGAAAGATCTATGTCAACGGTTTGTGTTTGTAAAGTTTAGGCATATTACAAGAATTTGCAATGAGATTGCTGATGCTTTGGCCACTTTGTCTTCAATTCTCCAACACCCTGATAAGGCCTACATCGATCCAGTGCATATACAAAGTGGTGATCAACACGCTTATTGTAATGTAGTTGAAGAAGAGCTCAATGGCGAACCTTGATTCTTTAATATCAAGCAGTACATCCAGTCAGGAGAGCACCCAAAACATGCCACCAATGATCAAAAGAGGACTATTAAGCGTTTGGCTAGTGGATTTTTCTTAAGTGGGGGAATCTTATACAAAAGAACCCCTGATCTGGGACTTTTGAGATGTGTAGATGCAAAAAAA
>NW_025863160.1:49058-54460 GCF_002878395.1 Capsicum annuum
CCTAAACAGAAAAAAAAATCTCATTTTTTAGGAGGGTCCTGAGCAGACTACATATACTCATTCTTTCCTTGTACACTACATATGCTATATATATATATTTTGACAATTTGTCATTTTTCTTTTATTCTTAAAATTTCAAGAAAAAGAAAAAGAGTTTAGTTTATTTGGCCATTTTGGTAAGACTTCACGAACTACGCACACCTAATTCTCCTCTTTCGGGAGTGAGATACATAGGCACCCTTCTTGAGTTCGGTGATCTTTTTTTTAAAAAAGAGAGATTTTGAGAAAGTATTGAACTCTAACACATTTGCTATCTCTTGGTCAGTTAGTTTAAGGTGGTTGGTTTGTAGAATTTTGGTTGGTCCTCCATATTGCACCAAGTAACAGAGAATGTTATGGCCAATAAGGATACCGATTTTACTGTCACTAATCAGATAGGGAGTTTGGAAAATGAGAATTTAGGATTTAATGAAGAGATTTGGAAATTAACGCAACAAATGATAGAGATGCATCGAGCTTGGGCTAATAGGTTGCCACCTCCCTCAGTTCCCACTAATAATCTGGAATATCTTCCTGGCTTGCCTCCCATGTCACATGCACAATTTTCCATTTTTGTTGATATGCCACAATATGCATCAGGATCGACTCCAGGGCAACAATATCCAACCACTTCCAGTGTTCATTTCCTCACTCCCCAATCCAAGACTACCACAAATGCGGCTCCACCTATTTTTCATGCTTTTGTGGCTCCATCCCCACCTGAAGCTCCTACTTGAGTTTTGCCTCCCTACTCTACAAGAGAGGCTACGTTGAATATTACTGGCGATCAGCGTTACACTTCTGAGCCTACATTTAAGTTGACTGGTCTTTACGGTGACACTCACCCGCCTGAATTTACTCCTAACACTGAGAAGCCTGTTATAATAGAATAACAAGAGGAAATGACCAGAAAATTGAGAAGTTTGGAACTGTCTATGAAGAACTTGCAAGGACTTAGGGGTTAAAAAAGTGTCTCATATAAGGACTTATGCATGTTTTCAGGTGTCAACCTTCCTCCTGGCTTTAAAATGCCAAAGTTTGAGAAGTATGATGGACATGGGGATCCAGTGGCACATTTGAGGCGCTATTGTAACCAATTAAGAGGCACTGGAGGGAAGGAAAAACTACTCGTGGCTTATTTCGGGAAGAGTCTTTCAGGCCTAGCTTCGGAATAGTTTGTTGACCAAGACATCGACAAGTGGATTAGTTGGGATGACCTAGATAGTGAATTTGTGCAAAAATTTCAATACAATATGGAGTTGATCCCGGATGAAAAATCCCTAACTAGTATAAGAAAAAAGAATACTGAGAGTTTCAGGGAGTATGCGATCAAATGACGTGAACAAGCTGCTAGAGTAAAACCGCCAATGAAAGAAAGCAAAATAGTGGAGGTGTTTATTCAACTGCAGGATGAAACATGTTATAAACACTTGTTACCTGCATTAGGCAAGTCATTTATTGAGGTCCTTAAAATGGGGGAGATGATAGAAGAGGGAATTAAGACTGGTCGCATTGTGAGTTTTGCAACATTGAAAACGACAACTCAAGCAATTCAAAAGGGTTCAGGAAGTGTTGGGGAGACAAAAAATAAGGTAGTTTCA
The DNA here is from genome assembly GCF_002878395.1 of Capsicum annuum. Classification (NCBI taxonomy): domain Eukaryota; kingdom Viridiplantae; phylum Streptophyta; class Magnoliopsida; order Solanales; family Solanaceae; genus Capsicum; species Capsicum annuum. The sequence continues at coordinate 50,699 of NW_025863160.1, forward strand.
TCTTCTATTATAGTTGGACAGTGGGCATGATCAAGAAGACCCCGTTTTCGTCACTCTCAGGCTCAAACCCAAGTTCATGCCCAAGCTCCACATAATCACTCCCAAAATCTATTATACCCTGCTCCTCCACCTCTATATCTAGTATATAACGCACAGCCACATGTTTAACCCCTATCTTCCCCACAGTGGAACACACCAACTCTTCAGAGTCATCCTCTAACTCCACAAACATACCAAAACCCTTCTAAGCCTGATTTTTAATCCAAGCCAAATGATGAAATGAGGTAGAAGTCAAGAGATAGATTTACACAAATTGGAGAGTCATATGCCAATTTATTTTAGAGATTGGTACAATGGAGAATGATCACTCCTCTCCTTGGGTGCACTCTTAATCGGCGTTCAAGAAATTTTGATCTTAATGTATGATGTGCATATCATTCTGATGCTTAGGGTCATAGTATTGAAGATTGTCGAGATTTGAAAAGAGAAATTGAAAAGATGATTCAAGATGGATTAATTATGGTGCAGAACATTGACAGTGAGGGAAGCTCTAGTCATGTTGATATGAAAATCAGTGGCTAAGTTGTCAGGTTGAGCAATTGAGAAGTCACCCCTCTCCCTACTAGGAATAGGTCTAGTAGTTTGTTTTGTTTTCTTTTTTCTTTTTTGAATTATTTTAGGGTTGTAGTTCGGGATCTATCTTGTTTTTTCCTTTTTTCGTTTAGGTTCAAACCCTTCTATCTTTTATTTCAACTAAATAAAGTGTCCTTTTTTCTTTGTGTTTTAAATATGTTTTATTTGTTTGTTTTCTTTATACAGTACATTTTATGTTGACTCTAGTGATATGACATGCTTGTAGAATTTTCATCCAGATCTTAAAGTTCAATTTAACTATGAAACATGGAATCAGAGGGCTAAAGTTAGAAAAAAAACATCTGAGAAAATAGGTGGAGTGTTGAGATATTTGGTGACAAGTTGAAGCCTTCTTTCAAAATTAAGGTAATTATTTTGAGAATCACAAGAATAACTTGGTCATCAATTGAAAAACATAGCTAAATTAGGTCAAACAGTGTCTGCGTGATCCTATCAAGAGGAACAGAAAGAAAATCAAATCCATGAAAGTATGATGAGTCATTCAGTGTGAGGGATGTACAACAAATGTGGAGTTGTATGTTTCACAAGTATAGAAAAAGAGGTGACCAACATGTTTGGGTCAAGTTAGTACTATAAAACATGTCATAAATGATGTTGATCGTGCACTTTCACATTGCATGCTATGTACTAGTATTTTCAAGGATTGATATGACGAAGACATTTTATTCTGCTATCCAAACATTGTGTCATCTTTTGTCTACCCCATTTGAGCCTTAGTGTTATTTTATTTCATACCCCTCTTTTGGAATCAACATAAAGCCAGCAAAGCTCAAAAGAAAGTATCAAGCAAGAGAATAGAGTCAGAAAGTTTCAAAAAAAAGGGGAAAAAAGAGAAAAATATGTCCACGAAGGAGGGAAAGAGTGTTAAGAAATTAGAGTCAGAAAAAAGAGTAAAAAAAAAGAACAAGTCAGAATCAAGCAAAAAAAGAATAAGCTGCCAGAACTACGCGTGACCTGATTCTCCTCTCTCGGGGTAATTTAGAATTGCCCAGTCAAAAGAAACTAGGGCATGATTTAATTCTTATTATTTGAGTTGATTCCAAAAGTTGTAAGCCCCACCCAACTTCAACTATCATTTGGGCCCCATGCCATCCTTTCTTTCTAACCCTATCCAAAAGCCAAGCTACAACTAAAGAAAGACCTTCAGATCAATCTTTGAGAATGCTAAGGCTATGCATGCAAAAGATGTGATGACGCATTTTGGAAACTACTTGTCTTCCTCAGCATAAGGAATTAGGAGAGAAATGAAAATGAGAGAGTCTTATCGGTGAAAACACTCACGGGCACTGTAAGACAATGGTGAGTTGAGACAAAAAAAATGAGAAAGTCTTATCGGTGAAAATCCTCACGGGAACCATAAGACGATTATGAGTTGAGAGAAATGAAAATTAGAGAATATCATTGGTGAAAAAAACCTCACGGATACCATAAGACAATGGTGAGCTGAGAGAAAGAAAATGAGAGAGGCTTGTTGGCGAAAACCCTTCAAGGTGTCACTAGCGGAATGAGGTCTCTAAATGCAATTGACCCAAGAAAGTAACTCAATTTCAGGGTCATTAGCTCAACAACAATTGGTGAAAGTTTGGATGAAAATATCAAGAAGCTTAATCCAAATGCATGGCATAATCATTAGAGTTGATTATCATTTTAGATAAATTTTTCGTTTCTTTGTTTCAAATGGGGATATTCATTGTCTTTTCTTTCTTCTCTTTATCTTTATTTTTATTTTTATTTTCTTGATTTAGTTATCCAAATAAAAAAAAATCATTGTCATTTTTCTCGTATCTTTGAGTCAAGTCCATGACAAAATAAGTGAAAAAAGATTTAAAAAATGGCTGCCAGCTTCTTCAATTGCACAAAGTAAGACAAAGTCAGCATATGAAAGAGACATGATTGTGAGCCGAATAAGGCATCCAGAAAATTTTTTCAACAGAAAAGCTTGGGAACTCATGAAAATACCAAGGTTTAAAGGGTTTATCTGAGAAGCATGACAAAACAGAGATACTGTATTTGTTTCAGTTACTCTTAATAATCTGAGTTCGGGTTAATGATTCAACAAGTCAATGATATATGGTAATAGTTGGAAGCAAGGTTAAAAGTAATGAGGGCAAGAGTGATTGCCGTGAAAGCTAAAGCCACAAACCAGCCACCATGTTTTAAACTCACAAGTTTTCTTTGATGAAGCAGGAAATATATTACCTTCAAAGCAGGGACTTCAAAGCATAAACATCAACTGCTGCAATGCCTCACTTTTACAAATGCAAGAAGCAATATTGTTGCACAGGTTTGATAATAAAATCATGGTAAAAAATTATCATTCCATATCTTTTGGAGACACACTTATCTAGGGATTTCAGATTTCATTTGCTAGGTGATACACTTCTTAAATTGAATCTTCACTCCTAGGAGACGTACCTTCTAGTCAAGTCATTTCCCTTGACTCTTAGAGGACATACCTTTTAGTCGAGTCATCCCCCTTGATTCCTATAAGGCGTACCTTTTAGTCGAATCATTTCCCTGGATTCTTATAAGACGTACCTTTTAGTCGAGTCATCTCTCTTTGATTCCTATCAGACTTACCTTTTAGTCGAGTCATCTTCCTTTGATTCCTATAAGACATACCTTTTAGTCGAGTCATTCCCTTTGATTCCTATAAGACGTACCTTTTAGTTGAGTTACCTCCCTTGATTTCTATAAGATGTACCTTTTAGTCAAGTCATTCCCCTTGACCCCTAGAAGATGTACCTTTTAGTCGAGTCAGCCCCCTTGATTCCTATAAGGCATACCTTTTAGTCAAGTCAGCCACCTGGATTTCTATAAGACGTACCTTTTAGTCGAGCCATCTCCTTGGATTCTTATAAGACGTTCCTTTTAGTGGAGTCATCTCCTTTGATTCCTATAAGATGTACCTTTTATTCTAGTTATTCCCTTTGACCCCTAGAAGACGTACCTTTTAGTCAAGTCATTCCCTTTGATTCCTATAAGACGTACCTTTTAGTCGAGTCATACCCCTTGATTCCTATAAGACATACCTTTTAGTCGAATCATTCCCCTTGATTCCTATAAGATGTACCTTTTAGTCGAGTCATTCCCCCTTGATTCCTATAA
>NW_025863160.1:54560-55422 GCF_002878395.1 Capsicum annuum
TTGACCCCTAGAAGACGTACCTTTTAGTTGAGTCATTCCCCTTGACCCCTAGAAGATGTAACTTTTAGTCGAGTCATTCCCCTTGACCCCTAGAAGACATACCTTTTAGTCGAGTCATTCCCCTAGACCCCTAGAAGACGTACATTTTAGTCGAGTCATTTCCTTTGATTCCTATAAGACGTACCTTTTAGTCAAGTCATCTCCTTTGATTCCTATAAGATGTACCTTTTAGTTGAGTCATTCCCTTTGGCCCCTAGAAGACGTACCTTTTAGTCGAGTAATTCCCCTTGACTCCTAGAAGATGTAACATTTAGTTGAGTCATTCCCCTTGACCCCTAGAAGACGTAGCTTTTAGTCGAGTCATTTCCTTTGATTCCTATAATACGTACCTTTTAGTTGAGTCATTTCCCTTGACCCTTAGAAGACATACCTTTTAGTCGAGTCATTCCCCTTGACCCTAGAAGACGTACCTTTTAGTCGAGTCATTCCCCTTGACCCCTAGAAAACGTACCTTTTAGTCAAGTCATTCCCTTGATTCCTATAAGACATACCTTTTAGTCGAGTCATTCCCTTTGATTCCTATGATGATATGACTTTCAAAAAAGTCCTTTGATGATAAATTGGGGCAAAAATTTAATTCTTGGGTTCGAAACTTCGCTTTCCTGGCAAATGAAATCTCTTTATAATAATCTTTGTTTGGGATAATTTTTCTTTTTAGTTTTGATGTGATTTCAGTAGCCCTCCTGAAGAACAGGGCGAATAAATGAAAAGTCAAACAACATGGTGAAAAAGTTGAAAGTCAAGCAACAAGGTGAAAAAAATTAAAAGTCAACAAATCAAAAAATAGCAAGTCAAGAACCCA
>NW_025863160.1:58422-136296 GCF_002878395.1 Capsicum annuum
CCTAAACAGAAAAAAAAATCTCATTTTTTAGGAGGGTCCTGAGCAGAAAGTAAAGTGTCATTTTTTAGGAGGTTCCTGAACAGAAAGTAAAGTCCCATTTTTCAGAAGAGTCCTGAACAGAAAGTAAAATCCTATTTTTAGGAGGGTTCTGAATAGAAAGTAAAGTCCCATTTTTCAGGAGGGTCCTAAACAGAAAGTAAAGTTCTATTTTCCAGAAGGGTCCTGAGCAGAAAGTAAAGTCCCATTTTTCAGGAGGGTCCTGAACAAAAAGAAAAGTCCCATTTTTCTGAAGGGTCCTGAACAGAAAGTAAAATTCCATTCTTAGCAGGGCCCTAAATAGAAAGTAAATACCTATTTTTAAAGAGGGTCCTAAATAGAAAGTAAAATAAAATATCATTTTTTAGGAGGGTCCTGAACAGAAAGTAAAGTCCCATTTTTCCAGGAGGGTCCTGAACAAAAAGTAAAATATAATCCCATTTTTCAGGAGGGTCTTGAACAGAAAGTAAAGTCCCATTTTCCAAGAGGGTCCTGGACAGAAAGTAAAGCCCCATTTTCTAGGAGGGTCCTGAACAGAAAGTAAAGTTCCATTTTTCATGAAATTCATGAACAGAAGGTAAAATCCCAATTTTCATGAAGGTCCTGAATAGAAAGTAAAATAAAATTTGATTTTTCAGGAAGGTCCTGAATAAAAAGTAAAATAAAATCCCATTTTTCAGGAGGAAGTTAAACAGAAAGTAAAATCCTATTCTTTAGGAGGGTCCTGAACTGAAAGTAAAATCCTATTTTTCAGTAGGGTCCTGAACAGAAAATAAAGTCCCATTTTCCAGGAGGGTCCTGAAGAGAAAGTAAAGTCCCATTTTCCAGGAGGGTCCTAAACAGAAAGTAAAATCCTATTTTCCAAGAGGGTCCTGAACAGAAAGTAAATTCCCATTTTCCAGGAGGATCCTGAATAGAAATTAAATTCTCATTTTTCAGGAGTGTCCTGAACATAAGGTAAAATCCCTTTTTTCGGGAGGGTTCTGAACATAAAGTAAATTCCTATTTTTTAGGGGAGTCCTGAAAATAAGGTAAAATCCAATTTTTGAAGAGGGTGATGAACAAAAGGTAAAATCCTATTGTTCAGGAAGGTCCTGAACATAAGGTAAATTGCCATTTTCCACGAGGGTCCTAAACATAAGGTAAAATCCCAATTTTCAGGAGGGTCCTGAGCATAAGGTAAATTCCGATTTTACAGGAGGGTCCTGAACATAAGGTAAAATCCCATTTTTTAGGAGGGTCCTGAACATAAGATAAAAATCCCATTTTTCAGGAGGGTCCTGAACAGAAAGTAAAGTTAGAAAGTAAAGTCCCATTTTTCAGGAGGATCCTGACCAGAAAGTAAATTCCTATTTTTCAGGAGGGTCCTGAACAGAAAGTAAATTCCCATTTTCCAGGGAGGTTCCTTTACATAAAGTAAATTCCCATTTTTCAGGTGGGTCCTGAACATAAGGTAAAATCCCATTTTTCAGAAGGGTGTTGAACATAAGGTAAAATCCCATTTTTCAGGAGGGTCCGGAACATAAGTTAAATTCTTATTTTCCAGGAGGGTCCTGAACATAAGGTAAAATCCTATTTTTAGAAGGATCCTGAACAGAAGGTAAAATCCCATGTTTCAGGAGGGTCCTGAACATAAAGTAAAATCCTATTTTTTAGGAGGGTCTTGAACAAAAGTAAAATCTCATTTTTTCAGGAGGTTCTGAAACATAAAGTAAAATCTCATTTTTCAGGAGGGTCTAGAACAAAAAGTAAATTTTTATTTTTCAGGAGGGTCCTGAAAAAGACAGTAACATCCCTTATTTCAAGAGAGTCCTAAACATAATGTGAAATCCCATTTTTTAGGAGGGTCCTGAACAGAAAGTAAAAGCCCATTTTTTAGGAGGATCCTGAACAGAAAGTAAATTCCCATTTTTCAGAAGGGTCCTGAACATAAAGTAAAATCCCATTTTTCAGGAGGGTCCTGAACAAAAAGTGAAATCCCATTTTTCAGGAGAGTCCTGAACAAAAGTAAAGTCCCATTTTTCAGGAGGATCCTGAACATAAAGTAAAATCCTATTTTTCAGGAAGTAGTGAACAAAAATTAAGGTCCCATTTTTCAGGAGGGCCCTGAACATAAAGAAAAGTCTCATTTTTCAAGAGGGTCCTGAACATAAAGTAAATTCTAATTTTTTCAAGAGGGTCCTGAACAAAGAGTAAAATCCCATTTTTCAGGAGGATCCTAAACAAAAAGTAAAGTCCCATTTTTTAGGAGGATCCTGAAAAGAAACTAAAGTTTCATTTTTTAGGAGGGTCCAGAGCAGAAAGTAAAATCTCATTTTTCAGGGGGGTCTTGAAGAAAAGTAAAATCCCATTTTTCAGGAGGGTCCTGAACATAAATTAAAGTCACATTTTTCAGAAGGGTCCTAAACATAGGGGAAAATCCCATTTTTTAGAAGTGTTCTGAACATAAGGTAAATTCCCATTTTCACGGAGGTTCCTGAACATATGGTAAAATCTCATATTTCTGGAGGGTCTTGAACAAAAGGTAAAAATCGCATTTCTCAGGAGGGTCCTGAACAGAAAGTAAAGTTAGAGAGTAAATTCTCATTTTTCAGAAGGGTCTAGAACAGAAAGTAAATTCCCATTTTCCAGGAGGGTCCAAACATAAATTAAATTCCCATGTTCAGGAGGGTTCTGAACATAAGGTAAAATCCCATTTTTTAGGAGGGCCTTGAACATAAGGCAATATCCCATATTTCAGGAGGGTCCTGATCATAAGGTAAATTTCCATTTTCCTGGAGGGTCCTGAACAAATGGTAAAATCCTATTTTTTAGGAGAGTACTGAACAGAAGGTAAAATCACATTTTTTAGAAGGGTCCTGAACATAAGGTAAATTCCCATTTTCCCATTTTTTAGGAGGGTCCTGAACATAAAGTAAAATTCTATTTTTTAGGAGGGTCTTGTCCCATTTTTCAAAGGGTCCTGAACAAAAAGTAAACTCCCATTTTAGGAGGGTCCTGAACAGATAGTACGATCCTATTTTTCAGGTGGGTCCTGAACATAAAGTGAAATCCCATTTCTCAGGAGGGCCCTGAATAGAAAGCAAAATCCCATTTTTCAGGAGGGTCCAAAACATAAAGTAAAATTACATTTTTCAGGAGAGTCCTGAACATAAAGTAAAATCCTATTTTTCAGAAGGGTCATGAATAGAAGGTAAAATCCCATTTTTTTAGGAGGATCCTGAACAGAAAGTAAATTTCCATTTTTCAGGAGGGTCCTGAATATAAAGTATAATCTCATTTTTTAGGAGGGTCCTGAACATAAATTGAAATCCCATTTTTTAGGAGGGTCCTGAACATAAATTGAAATCCCATTTTTTAGGAGGGTCCTGAACAAAACTAAAGTCCCATTTTTCAGGAGGATCCTGAAAATATAGTAAAATCCTATTTTTTAGGAGGGTCCAGAAAAGAAAGTAAAGTCCCATTTTTCAGGAGATTCCTGATCATAAAGTAAAGTCCTATTTTTCAGGAGGGTCCTTAAAATAAAGTACAGTCCCATTTTTCAGGAGGATCCTGAACATAAAGTAAATTTCTATTTTTCAGAAGGGTCTTGAACATAAAGTAAAATCCCATTTTTCAGGGGAGTCTTGAGCAGAAAGTAAAGTCCCATTTTTTAGGAGGGTTTTGAACTGAAAGTAAACCTCATTTTTCAGGGGGTCCTGAACAAAAGTAAAATCCCATTTAATTAGGAGGGTCTTGAACATAAAGCAAAATCCTATTTTTCAGAAGGGTCTTGAACAGAAAGTAAAGTCCTATTTTTCAGGTGGGTCCTCAATAGAAAGTAAAATCCCATGTTTTAGTAAGGTCCTGAACAAAATTAAAATCTCATTTTTCCGGAGGGTCCTGGACAGAAACAAATGTCCCATCTCTCAGGAGGGTAGAGCAATCCCATTTTCAGGAGGGTCCTAAAAAGAAAATAAAATCCTATTTTTCAGGAGGGTCTTGAATAAGAGTAAATTCCCATTTTTCAAGATGGTCCTGAACAGGAAGTAAAATTCTATTTTTCTGGAGGGTCCTCAACAGAAAGTAAATTCCCATTTTTCAGGAGGGTCCTGAATAGAAAGAAAAATCTCGTTTTTCAGGAGGGTCCTGAACAGAAAGTAAAATCCTATTTTCCAGGAGGGTCCTGAATAAAAAGTGAAATTATATTTTTTAGAAGGGTGGTCCTGAACAAAAAGTAAAATAAAATCACATTTTTCAGGAGAATCCTGAATAAAATGTAAAATCTCATTCATCTGGAGGGTCCTGAACTGAAAGTAAAATACCATTTTTCAGGAGGGTCCTGAACAGAAAGTGAAGACCCATTTTCCAGGAGGGTCCTGAACAGAAAGTAAAATCCTATTTTTCAGGAGGGTCCTGAACAGAATGTAAATTCCTATTTTTCAGGAGGGTCCTGAACATAAAGTAAATTCAAAATTTTCGGGTGGGTCCTGAATATAAGGTAAAAATCCCATTTTCTAGGAGGGTTCTGAACATAAAGTAAATTTCAATTTTTCAGAAGGGTCATGAACATAAGGTATAATCTTATTTTTCAGAAGGGGCGTGAACATAAGGTAAAATCTCATTTTTCAGGAGGGACCTGTACAAAAGGTAAATTCTCATTTTCCAGGAGGGTCCTGAACATAAGGTAAAATCCTATTTTTCTAGAGGGTCCTGAAAATAAGGTAAATTCCCATTTTCCAGGAGGGTCCTGAACATAAAGTAAAATCGTATTTTCCAGGAGGGTCCTGTGTAGAAAGTAAATTTCTATTTTTCTGGATGATCCTGAACAGAAAGTAAATTCCCATTTTCCATGAGGGTCCTCAACATAAAGTAAATTCCCATTTTTCAGGAGGGTCCTAAATGTAAGGTAAAATTCTATTTTTCTGGAGGGTCCTAAACATAAGATAAAATTTTATTTTTCAGGAGGGTCCTGAACATAAGGTAAATTCCCATTTTTCAGGAGGGTCCTGAACAAATGTAAAGTCCCATTTTTCAGGAAGGTCCTGAACATAAAGTAAAATTCCATTTTTTAGGAGGGTCCTGAACAGAAAGTAATATCGCATTTTTCAGGAGGGTCCTGAACATAAAGTAAATCCCATTTTTTAGGACGTTCTTGTACATAAAGTAAATTCCATTTTTCAGGGGGGTCTTAAACATAAAGTAAAATCCCATTTTTCAGGAGGGTCCTGAACAGAAAGTAAAGTCCCATTTTTAGGAGGGTCCTAAACAGAAAGTAAATCTCATTTTTCAGGAAGGTCCTGAACAAAAGTAAAATCCCATTTTTTAGGAGTGTCCTGAATAAAAGTAAAATTCCATTTTTCAGGAGGGTCCTGAACATAAAGTAAAATCCCACTTTTCAGGACGGTACTGAACATAAAGCGAAATCCTATTTTTTAGAAGGGTCCTGAACAGAAAGTAAAGTCCCATTTTTCAGGAGGGTCCTGAACAGAAAGTAAAATTCCATTTTTCAGGATGGTCCTGAACAGAAACTAATGTCCTATTTTTCAGGAGGGTCCTGAACAGAAAGAACAATCCTATTTTTCAGGAGTGTCCTGAGCAGAAAATAAAATCTCATTTTTCAGGACGGTCCTGAACAGAAAGTAAATTCTATTTTTCAGGAGGGTCCTGAACAAAATGTAAAATCTTATTTTCTAGGAGGGTCCTGAACAGAAAGTAAATTTCCATTTTTTAGGAGGGTCTTGAAAAGAAAATAAAATCCCATTTGTCAAGAGGGTCTTGAATATAAAGTAAAATTCCATTTTCCAGGAGGGTCCTGAACATAAAGTGAAATCTCATTTTTCAAAAGGGTCCTGAACAGAAAGAAAAATCTCAAGATATTCTTTCCCAATGATAGCTGAATTTACTGAACAAAAACTTCGCCCCTATTTCATCAAAGAATGAAAAATTATTCAGTTAACTTAGTGGTGGCTTGTAGCACTTGGCTTTCCAGGCATTTGCTCCAGTAGTTGTTCCTTTCATCTTTGTTTTAATTTGCTGGAACTTGCCCCTGTCTTGTCGTATTATTGACCCAGACCAGATTAGGAAAATGCCTTTGACTCAAATACCAAGCTTCTATTTTACCATGCCTTTGAGATGCACCTTTTGACATCTGATACTTCCATGAATCCAGCAACCGGTCAGTAGATGGACTACCTTTTCATTGTTTTGAATTATGATCATGTTTCTCTCATGTGATGGTCCTTGGATTTTCGTCATACAATTGGAAAGACTGGTAGCAAGTTTCAAAATCCTTTCTCGCTTGCTTTGACACAGACTTAACTTACAATGTAAAGAAATGATGGTGACTTTTATTTTGATAAATGACATAAAAATACAAAATATGAATATGTAAATGAAAGAAAAGGGCAATGTCCCTTATTCAAAAAGAAAACTTATCTGAATACAACAACCAACTCCAATGAGTATGACATGCACTTTGGATTAAGCTTCCTGATCTTCCTATCCCAACTTCCCTTTTGTTGTTGAGTTCATGCCCTTTCTGCTGAGCTGCTTCTTCAAATCCATTAGACTCATATATATCATTCAATCGACGCCATCTTAAAATACTTTCGCCAACAAATCTCTTTCCTTTTCACTTTTCTCTCAAACTCGCCATCGCCTTATGATGCCCATGAGGGTTTTCACTAATAAGACTCTCTCACTTTTATTTGTCTTAACTCCCCATCGCCTTATGGCGCCCGTGAGGATTTTCATCAGTAAGACTCTTATTTTTATTTCTCTCGACTCACCATCACCTTATGGTGCCCGCATGGGTTTTCACCAATAAGACTCTCTCATTTTTTGTTACTTTTCTGATTTCATATGCTGAGGAAGACAAGTAGTACCCCATAATGTATCATCATATCCATTGTATGCTTAACCTTAACATTATCAAAAATTGATCTGAAGGACTTTCTTTAGTTGTAACTTGGCTTTTGGATAAGGTTATAAAAATATGGCAAGAGGCTCAAACGACACTTGAAGTGGGGGTGAGACTTACAACTTTTGGAATCGACTCAAACAAACATTAACTCATGCCCCAGTTTTTGTTGACAGGGTGACTCTAAAATCTTTATTTGCTTGGACCGAGCCCTGAATAGGGCAGCCTACATATTTCACTCCCAAGAGAGGAGAATCATGTCGCACATAGTTCCATCTGCTTGTTCTTTGTTTTTATTTGATTTTTTTCTTTTTTTTTTATTTTCAAACTCTTTCTTTTATTCTTATTTTCCTGACATTTATCTTTGACTGTATTTTGATTCCAAAAGAGGGATATGAAAGAAAAATAAAACTAAGCTCAAACAGGGTAAACAAAGGATGACACGATGTTTGGATAGAAGAATAAAATGCCTTCATCATATCAATCTTAAAAAAGTACTAAACATGCAGTAAAATCAACAAAGAATAAAATATCATACATAATATCTTTTGACCGCAACAGCATTGATAGCCATTTCTGCCATTTTGCCTTCAATATCTGTCAAATATAAGGCTCCATTGGGCAACACTTTCTTCACAATGAAGGGACCTTGCCAATTTAGGGAGAACTTTCCTTTCTCTTCAACCTGGTGAGGAAGGATACGCTTCAATACCAACTGACCAACTTCAAAATGGCTAGGTCGTACTTTTTTGCTATACGCTCGAGCCATTCTCTTCTGATATAATTGGCCATGACATACCAACATTAGCCTTTTTTCCTCAATCAAACTCAATTGTTCCAGTCGAGTTTTGACCTACTCGTCATTATCAATCTCTGCTTCCACAATGACTCAAAGAGAGGGAATTTTAACTTCTACAGGGATGACTGCTTCTATCCCATACACCAATAAATATGGAGTTGCCCCTGTTGAAGTGCAAACAGTAGTGTGATAACCTAGCAATGCAAAAGGCAACTTCTCATGCCATTGTCTAGACCCTTGTACCATTTTCTGCAGCATCTTCTTGATATTCTTATTGGCGGCTTCCACAACGCCATTAGCCTTCAGACGATATGGAGTGGAATTTTGATGTGCGATCTTAAACTATTGACACACTTCTTGCATCAAATGACTATTGAGATTGGCAACATTATTTGTAATGATCATCTTAGAAATTCCAAACCTACAAATGATGTTGGCATGAGCAAAATCTACTACCGCCTTCTTTGTCACTGACTTAAAAGTTACTGCTTCTACCCATTTTGTGAAGTAATCAATGGCCACCAAAATGAATCTTTGCCCATTTGACGCTTTTGGCTCAATTAGCCCGATCACGTCCATCCCCCAAGCTACAAAAGGCCATGGAACAGACATTGTATCCAATTCAGTGGGAGGATAACATATCAGATCATTGTGTACCTAACATTGATGAAATTTTAGAACAAAATGAATGGAATTCCTCTCCATAGTAAGCCAATAATAACCTACTCTGAGAATCTTCTTAAACAAGACATAACCGTTCATATGAGGCCTGCATACTCCAAAATGAACTTCAACCATGATTTTTGAAGCTTCTTTTGCATTAACACACCTCAAAAGTCCTAGATCTGGGGTTCTCTTGTATAAGATTTCCCCACTTAAGAAAAATCCACTAGCCAAATGCCTAATAGTCCTCTTTTGATCATTGGTGGCATGTGTTAGGTATTTTCTTGACTAGATGTACTTCTTGATATCAAAGAACCAAGGTTCGCCATTGAGCTCTTCTTCAACTACATTACAATAAGCGTGTTGATCACAACTCTGTATTGCACTGGATCGATGTAGTCCTTATCAGGGTGTTGGAGCATTAAAGAGAAAATGGCCAAAGCATCAGCAATCTCATTGCGAATTCTTGGGATATTCCTAAACTTTATAGACAAAAATCATTGACATAGATCCTTCAAACATTGTCGATTTAGTATTAACTTTAAATCTTGTGTCTCCCAATCACCTTGAATCTGATGGTCGAGCAAATCTTAATCCCCCAACACTAATAGTTCCTGGACTCCCATATCAATAGATAGCCTCAAACCCAGAATGTAAGCTTTATATTCCGCCATGTTATTGGTACAGTAAAATCGAAGTTGCGCTATTACCGAAAAATGTTGCTTCACCTCAGAGATTAGAACTGCACCTATTCTGATTCCTTTCATGTTGACAGCTCCATCGAAGAACAACTTCCAACCTGGATTAGCATCTATAATGACTTCATCGACACACAACACTTCTTCATCAGGGAAATATGTCTTTAATGGCTCATACTCTTCATTAATGGGATTCTCAGCAAGATGATCTGCCAAGGCTTGGGCTTTCATGGCGGTTTGAGTCACATATACGATGTCGAATTCGGTAAGAAATATTTTCCACTTTGCCAAATGGCCGGTCGGCATAGGATTTTGCAAGATATACTTCAAAGAATCCATGCGGGAGATTAGATAAGTGGTGTAGGACAAAAGATAGTGCTTCAACTTCTGTGCTACCCAAGTTAGGGCACAACACGCCCTTTCAAGAAGAGTATACCTGGCTTCATATGTAGTGAACTTTTTACTAAGATAATAAATAGCCTGCTCCTTTTTGCTCGTGACATCATATTGACCCAGGACACAACCGAAAGAATTATCCATGACCAATAAATATAAGATCAAAGGCCTACCAGGCTCCGGTGGTACCAGCACAGGCGGATTTGACAGATATCTTTTAATTTTGTCAAAAGCTTCTTGACATTCTTCAGTCCACTCTACCGCAACACTCTTTTTCAGCAACTTGAAAATGGGCTCACATGTGGTTGTGAGTTGAGTAATAAACCTGCTAATGTAGTTCAATCTACTCAGCAAACTCATCACCTCTGTCCTATTCTTGGGCAGAGGCAAATCCTGGATGGCTTTGATTTTTGAAGGATCCAATTCAATTCCCCGACGGCTGACTACAAACCCTAACAGATTTCCAGACAAAACTCCAAATTCATATTTTACCTTGTTGAGTTTGAGATTATACCTGTGAAGCCTTTCAAAGAACTTTCTTAAATCTTAAACATGGTTAGCCTGACTTTTCAATTTAATAATCACATCATCTACATAGACCTCAATCTCCTTATGCATCATATCATGAAACATAGTGGTCATGGCTCTCATGTATGTTGCTCCAGAATTCTTCAAAAAGAACGGAATCACTCGATAGCAATAAGTCCCCCATGGTGTGATAAAATAAGTCTTTTCTGCGTCTTCATCATCCATAATGATCTGGTGGTATCTGGCATAGCAATCCACAAAAGAGGCAACCTCGTGTTTAGCACAATTGTCCAGCAAAATATGGATGTTGGGCAACGAAAAATCATCCTTTGGACTTGCTCTATTCAAATCACGGTAATCAACATATACTCAAATTTTACCATCTTTCTTTGGGACAGGAACAACATTGGATAACCACATAGGATAACGAGCCACTTGAATGACTTTGGCTTCATGTTGTTTCATGATTTGTTCTTTGACTTTGATACTTACATCAGTTTTAAACTTCCTTAACTTCTGTTTCACAGGGGGGAATGTGGGATCAGTTAGCAATTTATGAGCCACTAATTCATTGCTAAAACCAGGCATATCATCATAAGACCATGCAAAAACATCCTTAAAATCAATTATTGCTTGAATCATTCCAACTTTTAGCTGTGGCAAAGCATGTACATTAATTTTAGTTTCCCTAAAATCTTCTTGATTCCCTAGATTGATTGGCTCAGTTTCATTCAAATTAGGATTCGGCTTGTCTTCAAACTGTTCCAACTCTTTGCTTATTTCCTCTAGTGCCTCTTCTTTATCATATTCCCCCTCTTGCTTCATTATATCTTGATTAGTTTGGATTTTAAGATTAGGCTGAAAATTCCACATGCATGTCATGTCATTAGAATCAGCGTAAAGAGAACTGTATAAAGAAAATGAAAATTAAAATATATTAGACACAAAATAAGGGGACATAACATTTCATTAAAAGGGAAAGATAAGAGGGTTTAAACACAAATGACAACGTAACATAAACAAACTAAAATCTAAATTACAACCCTAAAATAACTCGGATAAATAGAAAGAAAAACAAAACAAACTACCAAAACTCCCTCTTGATGAGGAGAGGAGTGACTTCCCAATTGTTGAGCCGGACAGCTGGACCTATGAATTGCACGTCTACCTTACTGGTACCTTCTCCTGCTTCAACTATGTCAACTTTGATCAATAGGTTTTGGAAGTCATCAACTAATTCAGCTCCAAACTCCATAGGTGCCATGACACTTCCCTTGATGAATGACTTACTGAGTAGGGGCACTGGGAGAGGGAGTGACCATGTTTCCTTTTTCCTTTCCTTGACATTCTTCAGATCTTCAGCCGGAGGTTCAAATCTCAAACCAAAAGTACCCATGTTCTCATTCGGACATATAGGACAAACCATACCGTGCAGAGATACTCCCAAACCCCTTCCTGGCTTGAATCCATATTTTAAAATTTCATTTATCATCATGACAGAAGCGAGAGACAATTATGGCCCTGGAATAACCTGCCCTTCAACGACATGATTCACTGACACCATATCACAAGTTTGATAGAAAAATGTCTCCTCTACATTGCTTGCTTCAATAAGGGACAAGGGAGAATATTCATGGGCGGAAAAATCCCCTTCACCATGAATAACCACTTCTTGCCTGTCATTCTCAAATTTGATCATTTGGTGCAATGTAGATGCAACCACCTTGGCCTTGTGGATCCATGGTCTTCCTAACAACAAATTGTAAGAGGAGTCTATATTCAACACTTGAAACTCTATGGTGAACTCAACAGGCCCTATAATCAACATTATTTCTATTTTGCCAATGGAGTTTGATTTTGCACCATCGAAAGCCTTGACATATACATTGTTGGGTCATATCCCCTCAACATCATTATTCAACTTTTGCAAAGTAGAAATAGGGAAGATATTTGCAACTAAACCTCCATCAATCATGACATGAGTGACGTAAAAATCTTTGTATTTCATTGTAATGTAAAGACCCCGTTTATGACCCGTACCTTCAACAGGTAATTCATCGTCAGAGAAGCTGATCCGATTGACCTCAAAGATTTTTCCAACCATTTTCTCAAGCTGATTTACTGTAATATCACTAGGAATATATGCTTCATTTAATACCTTCAATATAATATCACGATGTTCCTTGGAATGCAACAACAAAGATAAGAGGGAAATTTTAGCAGGGTTTTTCTTCAACTGATCTATTATTGAATACTCTGGAAACTTTTGTATTTTTCAAAAATTCCTCGCTTCTTCTTCGGTGATAGGCTTTTTGATAAATGAAGGTCAACTCACAATTGGCTTAGACTTCCTTACACTTTCAGGAACGAAGCATCTTCCTGACCGAGTCAAACCCCCTACCTTATCTACATCTTCCACTACTTCCTTCCCCTAATAGGTCATCACAGTTCGCTTATAGTTCCAGGGAACCTTTTTTGTATCAACTATCGAAGGTTGGGTCATCGGTTTGAGAATGATAGGTGCTGCAAGTGCTCCTTTCACCGTCAAGATAGGCTTACCCGGAGCTCCTACCACCGTCAACTTAGGTTTATCCTGACTTAAATCAACATATCTTTTGGCACCTTTCACTGTGATCACGGGTTTCTTTGTGCTTTCTTGGGCTTTATATTCTCCCATTCCTTCCTGGCTTAATGACATTGCTTTCAACAAATCTGCCACATTCACAAATATTTCCTCATTGGTCTGTATTCAGACAATAGGCTTATAACACCTTGATGAATCTTTCCCATCATATATCAGTTCTAACATATTGGTTTCAGCATAGGTTGGCAATGGATTCTGGTTAATGTTTGGAGCTTCCGAGGCCTGGACTAGAATTTAATTTGTGTCAATTAAATCTTGGACAACTCTCTTTAAATACCAGCATTTCTCGATATCGTGGCCTGGTGTTGACACCTAATTTTTGCCCTCCACAACTACGTTTAATCTCGAGTTTCTTCGATTTCTAATAAAATAACAATATTTATTTTATCGAATAAAGAAACTTTTCAAAAGTATTTATTTGGGTAATTTCGTTATTTTAAGTAGCAATTATAAATTATCGTATTCAGTTGTACGAAGTTGTAATGTTGTTACTTAAATATCTATTTTTATAAAAATATCAAATTTGATCAAGGTTGTCTTGAAATAAATTATAATGACTAAAATCTTGATCTAAGTACAATTTATTCCTGAAAATAACTTATTCGAATAAATATATGTTTGATTTTATCGAATCAAGAAGCTTGGATTTTAATGAGATATTAATCCATTTCGAATTTTGATTTAATTTGGCCATAATTGAAATCAAATTGGCCACAATTACGATGCAATTGGCCAATTGATCTTCAATTTGGCCAAAACTTAAATGAATGGCCAAATACCCAATTTGGACCCATTTAGCAAATCAGTAGCAACCCAATTACCTTTCAATGGATCATCACCAATGGCCCAAGCCACACTAGCCCACTTCCATTAATAACCCGGCCCAATTCAATTCACCTTTTCAAACATAAACCATTAGAAAACAACAACAACATTAATGACCTTCATCAATAAAGGACAACTCTTCTCAACCATCGCAACAGTACAAACGTTATCCTGGCAATCCGACCATACCCGTGAACCCAACTAACCCGTCTCTCTCTTTAACCCGACCCGTCGATTAAGCCATTTTCTTTGATGAGAGTTCTAGAAACTGGACACCTCACGCACCACAACGGTTCAAATTCGTGAATCTCAGTAACAATGGTACAATTTCGTACATGTACGATTTCTTTTAAAGACCATTTTGTTCGAATCTGTCAGAATAGTGAGGAGGATTGGAATAACAGTCATCCTTGCTATAGTTTTATAGGGTTGTTGTTAGTCTCATTTTCCTCATTTCTATTTGGACGTGACTGTCTCTAAATCTTTGAAATAAAGTTTTATTTCCTCGTTGTTGTTAGTCTTGTATCCCTTATTTGAAGTTATTTTGAGAAATTGTTGAAATCAGTTTAGTTAATTTGCCTTTGAAGAAAAAGTTTTGTTAAGTCTCTTTAGTTTACAATGTCTGAGAGGCTTAACCAAATTGAAAACTCGCGATCTTGTGAAAATAGAACTAAAGACGAAACACTCATGATATATTTTCATCTTTGAAAGTTCTTAATCCGAATCTACCTACGGGTATTGTTTGGTCACACTGAGTGTTGTTCTCTTTCCTTTCCTTGCTTGTATGCTTCACTTCGTGATATCTTCAATCTCTACTTTTCTCTGTTTACTTACTGCTTTATTGTGTCATACATCTGATGACATATCATTTTGGGATTTTATATAGGCGTGTTGAGTGTTGTATTACTTTAAAGTTGATAATTGTGATCTGCAAAAATCGGTTGGTTGTGCTACTGAGATATTTGATATTCTCCTTTAGTGTTTTATTTTGTTTCATCTCATTTTAAATTTGTTTTGATTGCTTTAGTGTTGTAGTTAGTGCCTGTTAAAATGATAGCACGGGAAGTTTTGGAATTCTTGTTGATTTTTACAGTTATTACCTTGCTCAATTTTTTTTCCTTTCCTTTTTATTGTAAGACTGTGAACTCTTATTCGTTGATTCCCTTGATTTTCCTTCCTTTTTCTTTGGATATTTGGGCGTGTGGCCACTTATCGAGTAAATCATACTTTTGTCAAATAGTTTTGTGGGTTCTTTGAGTATTTACAAAAAAGATTCATTCATTTGGTTCATAATATTTGAGATCTTGTCCACTTGTTGTGTACATCATACTTGTGTTAACTAATTTTGAGGATTTTTTGTATGTTCGTTGAAAAAATTCAGTCTTTCCATATTTACTGGTTTTATTTTTGTGTCTAAATTGCAAAAAATGGAGTTTTCCCCTTCTATTCTTGTTGCTTCTTGTCACTTGTTTACTCAGGATTGTACCTTTTCCAATTTTGCTCAAAGCATGACCTTTTCTTGAGCCGATTGTCTTTATTTATCTTTCTTTTGCTCTATATTTCTAATCTTTTGTTACTTTTCCAACTAATCCTATGGGATTTTGAATATATTCATAATAAAAGATTCAGCTTTTTAGTTACTCATTTTCCTTCTTTTCTTTCTCAATCGGATATGTATTAATGTTACCTTTATTTTTCTTGTTTTGCATGGAAATTCCATCCGGAGTCCGAATGGGCTTCCTTTCCTTTGCATTTCTAAGAGGCCAATGAGGCCTCTCTTTTCGAGTCAAACTTTGAGGAAAAATTTTCAAAAGTTCGACCTCGTGGCATACCGAAACCAAGGAGCGAAAGAAGAAGAAATGGATTAAAGTCCAACGTTCGAAGAGGCCAAGAGACAAAATTCTCATCTGTTATTTTTATTTTAGTTTATTTATTGTTTTCTTTATTTATTTTATTTATTTTTTCATTTGGACCTCGAAGCCAAAGTTGTATTTAATATAGGTGAAGTGAAAACTTGAGCCGAAAAGGGGCTCAAAAATATAGAATTAGGACAGGTGAAAGAATGGGTCAAAAACACACTAGATTAGGACAGGGTTGACGGTTTGGGCTTAAAAGCCTAAATTACTACTTCTCTCCTTTTCCTTTTTTCTATTTTCTTACTTGCTTTATGTGTGCTTGGCGAATCTAGTTAAATCCTTAGTTAAGTCACTAAAAAACTAGTTTTGCATAAACACCAAAATATTCCTAAACTCGCTTTTCTTTTCAAAAAAAAAAACTTTTTTCAAAGTTAATCAAAAGACGATTTTCAAACTGTCCGGATAACTGCAAGTTAGCAGACGTTTTAGGTGCCTAACACCTTCCTAAAACGTTAATAGGAACCTCTTATCTAGAATATCTAACTTAAAATGATTTTTCTGTTTTGAATCGTTTGAAGTAACTCTCTAAAGTTTTCTTAATTCCTATTCAAAATTAAGTGGCGACTCTTCTCAAAAAGTCAAATTTCTCCGCAAAACAGAAATGGTGACTCTGCCGGGGATTTTTTTGAACTAGGTTCTATCCAAATGTTTGATTTCGTCTTTTGATTAATTGTTTATGTGTTTATATGTTTCGATTATGTAAATATTAACTATCGCATCGCATGGCATATCTTTGCATTATTTAAACTATTTTGGGGTTTCATGGATGTCCCGACTCCTGTTGTTCAATTCCAAAATGTGTTGGAAATACGAACGGATTATTAGCACATGAGTCATCTGACGCTGTTCGTATTTTCAAACTCAAGTTGTCTGCTTGAGAACCAGTGTTCAAATGCACTCTAGACACCGAGGATAGAACGAAACCAAAACCCTATTTAGGCATGAGCCTAGGATGACCCAGTACCCGAGTGGGGTATTGGGCCCATTAGAAAACCTACCCTACGTCTATTGACCCCGAGTTAATTACAGATGAATCATATTTATGTGCTGAAAAAAATACATGCTTGTCTAATTCAATTCATTATCCTTTGGGGTCCGGGGAAGGCTTATCTTTGTCTACTTTCATGTAGGATATGGCTCAACTACATTCCCACGAAAAGTTTAAGATGGTTACTAAACCTGACGATTTCTTGAAACTATGGTGGGACCACATGAGCGCAGAAGAGAAAAAGATTATTAGAACACACATTGGGCATCTTTCTTCTTTGATCGAGATGGACGCTTGGCCTGAAATGATCCATGTACTAACAACTTTTTGGGATGATCAGAATATGGTATTTTGCTTTGGGGATGTTGAATTGACTCCTACCATTGAAGAAGTATTGATTTGTTATGAGAGTACAGAAATGTGTTTTAAGAGAAGGGAGTCACCTGATAAGAACATTTTAGTCCTGGTTGTGTGGGCTCGTCAAAAGATCAAGGAGGTATTTTTAACTGATGACGACACCTAGATAGGATAACGTGATGGATCAAATATCACTTTTTGTGAGTTGTATTGTCGGTTAGGGAGATTCAATGCTTTTCACAAATTTGGGCATAAGTATGAGTCAGAAGCAAAATGGAAGGAGACGAGAGCCTTTGCGTTTGCGGTAGGCCGACTTGGAACCATGGTGTTCCCACAAGGGTAAAATGGCACAATTCATCCGAGGGTTGTCTCAGTGACCCATGCACTCTTCTTTGGAATAGAGTACAATTCTAAGAAGGTATTCCAAAACTTAGCTCCTATGATTGTCGCCGACCTATATCAAGCTTTGGGAAGGTGTCAAATCGAGAATTGTTTCTTTCAAGGCTGCAACCTTATATTAAAATGGTGGATGATGATGCATTTGGTGAAAAATCCTAGAATGGCACAACCTGACCACAAAACAAGGTGAAATCTTCTAGAATCGCACGACATGTGGTTTTTTTTACACAGGTTCAAAAGGGAAGAATCTCATGAATTTTGGTTTAATACTCTTGCAGTTTTAAGAGATGACGATGTCCAATGGTCCCTTAACTATCTTCATTAAGGGAAATACATTATTCGAGGGGACGAGTGGCCTTTTCTAGTATTTTCGAGTCTCAGGGGAACCCGTCCCTACAATCCTGGCAGAGTTCTTAGGGAATTCGAGATCAAGAAGGAGATGCATCAAATCGATTCTATGCTCAGATTCTTTATCGAATATGATGAAAGCGAGCCCCCGCTCAAAGACTACATGATAAACAGATGGAGAAGGAGAAGGTGGACGGAAGTCTCTTTCCGTATAGCGTATGAACCTGAAGTCAGCGACACTTACAAGGAGTGGTTAAAAAAGAGCCTCGTCGGAGCATTGATTATGGGGCCGAACATGCCCACTCGGGTCGTGGATGTAGAATCCGAGCATCAGATCTGACTCCACAGGCTTCAGGATGAATTTTAGGAAAGTGAAATAGCGCACCGACAGACGCATATAGAAGATGCTTTAATAATACGTATGTTGAGGGAAGAGTTGAAAAGAGCTAGGCAAGAGGCTGATGATGCTAGGCAGTGTTTAATCGATTTGGATGATAGCATGGCCTCTCAACTCGATAGTATAGGAAAAATAACTTACGATAGAAAGGCACAGTTATGTGGGAGTCATATGATCATCAATAGGTATCAAATAGCATAGGAGGTGAACAAGGCAAAGACAGACGAAGGAGCCTCCGGTAGCTAGTTTTTCTATTTCCCCTGTGCGGCAACTTATTTTCTTTCATGTTATTTCCCTTTTTTCCTAAAGATTGTATCCCTCTTTTGTTATTTTTTGTAGGCATTTATGCCCTTTTTTGTGTCTATATAAGTTAGGGGATAATGGATTGACTTTAAGGAAGCATATATTTTCTTCAAAATCGTTAGGCCTGAACCCTTGGCTCAAAAAGGGTCACCCTAGTTAGGATACTCATTATTATAATGTTTTGTGTGATATAATTGTCTTATGTCCTAATGAGTGTTTATTTGGATCAAAGGCAAGTTTATCCGCTATACTCCTATGGATGAATTTGGCTATGACTCAAACAACTCTATGTGATTATTTCATGTCAAATATTTTGCATTACTCATCACATACGGAAACTAACACATCTACCTTTGAGTTGTTTTACTTAATAGATAGTAGAAACTACTCCGTGTTGATATAAGCTCACAGAACATCCCTACTTCACCCAATCAAAAGCGAACAAAATCCCATCCTCTGACCATTATTCAATAATGACTGGAAATAATGAAGAAAATGCATTGACCATAAGGGACAATCTAATAGTGGAACCGAATGAGATGATTACGGAACTCGCAAGAAAGCTTGAAATTCTTCACGAGGAAATAAATTGTACCTGGCCATCACTGTTAATGCTCCCGCTCTAGGAGGACACGGGACTCCACTCCAAATACCTTCCCTTAGTATGCCTATTCTTGGGGATCAGCCAAATAACATTCATCCGTCTCTGCCCCTCCGCTTGTCCAAAATACCAATCGCGAAAATAACCCAGATGCCTACCATCCAAAAAATCCATATCTAACCCCCACAAAACCTATCTCTAAATCTATTCCTAAATCCCCAGAACACATTTTCAAATCAAGAAAATTCATTCCCAAATCCACAGGACTCGATTCCAAACCTGCAAAATCCATCAAATCTATTCCCGAATCCACCAAATTCGTTTCCAAATCCGCAGAATTCTCTTCCAATTCCACAAAACCTTCCTAAATTTCAAAATATCCTCCCCACCTACCAACAAAATTCCTTTCATCCACAAAATTAAGCCTCTTTTCAAAGCTCCCTTATGCCATCATATCCCCCGACATCTATAATCCCCTTTCTAATCCCGAGATAGACCATTACAAAGAGAAGGAGAAAGAGTTGAGGACTGAGAATGAAATGAGGTTGCTAGCTATGAATGAAGAGATCATGAGGATCAAAGAATCTCATGGAGCGAGGGACTACGATAGTTTAGGGTACGATGACTTATGTGTTCACCCTGGTGTAAATCTACCAGAAGGGTACAAGGACCCCAAGTTTGAAGTGTTTGATGGTGATGGGAATCTAATGGCCCATCTGAGGAGGTACTGTAAGCAACTGGTAGGGATCAGGAAAAATGATGAGTTGTTGATGCGCCTATTCAGCCAAATTTTAAGCGGTGAAGCCTTAGAGTGGTTCATGTCTCAGCAGCCGAAAAAATGGACTGGTTGGAAAGCATTGGCCAAGGGTTTCCTAGACAGTTTTGCAGTCAACATTGAAATTATCCCAGACCGATATTCACTAGTTCGGATCAAATAGAAGAGTGATGAGAGTTTTTGAGACTATGCTTTTCGTTGGAGGAAGGAAGCTGCCAAAGTGCAACCCGCATGTCTGGGGAAGAAATGGTATCCGTGTTTTCTCGTGCTCAAGAAGGAAAATATTATACCAGGATGGTGTCCACAGTTAGGGCAACTTTTGCAGATTTGGTAAAAATTGGGGAATCACTGGAAGAAGGTATTCGTACAGAAAAAATTGCCAAGACCCCAACATCGTCCGGATTTGCTATGTTCTTGAAAAAGAAAAAGGAGGATGTGCGCACGGTTTCTACTGATTCTATTGCACAAATAAAAAAAAAGGTTCAACTCTAGGAATATTTTGTCTTCTCTGCCATCACCAAAATTTTAGCATGTATTCTACACCCAACTCCAATACCAAGCTTTACTTCTAAATGTCCAACCCCAGTACCAAACTCCACTCCCAAATAGTCAACCCCAGTACCAAGCTCTATTCCCAAATGTCCAATCCCAATTCCAAGCTTCACAGCCAAATATTTTTCCCCAATGTAAAGTTCCACCGCCGAATTATCATCTTAATGTCCAATCCACTCTTCCAAACATCCGAACAAACATCCAAGCACCTCCAAATTATCATCAAGTGCCTCCTCCTACAAATCAGAATCATTATAACACACCGCGTCCAAACATCGAAAAGAAACCTCCCTGAAACTTCACGCTACTTGCTGAAAGTCGCACCTAACTATTTGAAAGATTAAGGAATTCCGGTCACTTACAACCGATCCAGCCAAAGCCTTTCAATCCTAACTCCCGATTTTATCATCCTGATCAAAATTGTGCTTATCATTCAGGAGCAGCAAGGCATAGTACCGAGGAGTATTTTATCCTAAAACATAGGATCCAAGATCTAATTGATCAAAAGGTCATCTCGCTTCAGTCACTAATGCCAAATGTAAACAGTAACCCATTGCCTAATCACGGGGGACCTAAAGTTAACATGATTGAAATGGAATGAGAATGGGCGTCTGACAAGACTATTACTAAGGTGAATTCAGAAGAGTGCAAAAGAGCGGAAGAGGTAGAAAAGATAGAGAGAGTTGTGGCCGCCTTAAGTGTCAATGAAAAAGCCCCATTTATAGTGATGATGGCCCCAATCCAAGTGTACACTCCCCCGCCAAAGAAGGAGTTTATTGTACAGACCACTACTGCCCAAGGGATGATGCAATCGGGATGATGCTACATCCCTGAAGAATTGACCAACAAAAAAGATTCACAGAAAAGGCCAATCACTGAAGGGGAGGCTGAGGAATTTTGGAGGCATATGCAACCCAAATATTATTCAATTTTCAAACATTTAGAGAAGATGCTAGCCCAAATCTCCATTTTGGCACTATTAATGAGTTTGCAATACCATCGACAAGCTTTATTTAAGGTCTTGGATGAATTGTATGTTCCCACAGGAATGAGTGTTGAGAACCTGGATGCGATGATAGGAAACATTGTGGGGAATCATCGCACTGAAGAGTTGTCGTTTGAAGGAGCGATGCACAACAAAGCCTTGTATGTCACTGTCATTTGTCGAGATTATACGATTAATCAGGTATTAATATATGACAGATCTGGTGTGAATATTTTTCCCCTCTCCACGTTGGTTCAAATGGGCTATGATTTTGGAAAAATTTGTCAAAGCTACGTAAATATGAGAGCATTCGATGGAGGGCAGAGAGATACCATAGGAGAAATTGATTTGTACATCCAAATAGGACCTGCTGAGTTCAAAACTAAGTTTCATGATATGGATATTCATCCTAGCTACAACCTTCTCTTTGGAAGACCATGGATACATGGTGCAAAGGCCGTTTCATCACCCCTTCATCAACTATTGAAGTTTATTTAGGAGGATCATGAAGTAGTCATCCAAGGGGAAGAAAGCGGAGTGGATCGTCCCAATGGTTATGTGCCATTGATTGAAGATGTTCCAAAGGGTAGTAATTTCTATACGATTGAAATTATAAATACTGTGGAGAAGGATCTGATGCTCAAAGTGTCAATGCCTTCTGTCTATAAAATAATTGTGATGGTGATGTTAAGAAATAGATTCGAGCCTAGTCGGGGTTTGGGTAAGAATCTACAAGGAATTATTGAGCCTGTTATGATCCCAGAGAAAGCCTCTAAGTATGGGTTAGGATATTAGCCTACCGAGAAGGATATGGTTGAGGATAAGTCAGAGAAGAGTCTGTGTAGGCCCTTTCCGCTCCTGTACCAGTCATTTCCTGTATGGGAGGTGTCGAATAATGATGGTCTTGAGGATGGGATAGGATATTTGTTTAAGGGATGCAATGCTGTACCAAAAGATTTCCCAAAGTCCGGTGGGGTGAAGAAGATTGTGCCAGGAGAGGCCTTGCAAAACTGGACCTCCACTCTACTCATAACCCATCGCCCGTTGTGGTAGATGAAAGGGAAATTACTAATAGTTTTAAAATCTGTGATGATCCAGAAGAGGCCCCGCGATCCATCCTTTATATCTCAAAACTTTCTTTTTGTATTTTACTGCTTTCAAAAAGGCATGGACTTGTATTTGCGCGAGTCATGATCCATGGTTTTGTAATTATCTCAAAAATTTCATTGAAAAGGCCTTCATTCATTTAAAAAAAATTATTATTCCTGAAACATTCCTACTCATATATTGTATTATTATCTAATTATCATCTAACTTGGTTTGTTTGTCCATTACAGTAGTAACTTAAAATCTACCAATGTCATGTCATGTCAAAGCTTAGATGAACAAAATGAAGGGAATGATGATGATTGGAAGGATGGTGATGAGGAACAATTAGTTGAAGATATAAGGAGTTTGAGAACCGAGAAAAGCCTAACCTAGAGGAAACTAAAATAGTCAACCTCGGAGATGATGATGAAATCAAAGAAACAAGTGTCAGCATCCGCCTGGCGGAAGCACAAAATAGAGAGCTCATTCACCTGTTGAGGGAATATATTGACGTGTTTGCTTGGTCCTATGATGATATGCCATGATTGAGCACCAGTATTGTGTCGCTAAGTTGCCGATAAATCCAGAGTTTGATCCAGTCAAGAAAAAAATGTAGAAATTCAAGCCAGATTTAAGTCTAAAGATCAAGGAAGAAGTGACAAAACAAATCCAATCTAAGGTTGTGGAGGTCACAAAATATACGACGTGGTTGGCCAATATCCTCCCTGTGCCAAAGAAGGAAGGCAAGATTCGAATTTGTGTTGACTATAGAGACATGAATAGAGCCAGTCCTAAAGATAATTTTCCATTGCCAACATCTACATCCTCATCGATAACTATGCAAAGCATGAAATGCAGTCATTCGTTGATTGTTTTGCCGGGTATCATCAGATATTGATGGATGAGGAAGATGCAGAAAAAATGACTTTTATTATGCCCTGGGGTGTTTATCATTACAAGGTAATGCCGTTTGGTCTCAAGAAGGCAGGTGCAACATATATGAGGGCTATGATGAAGATTTTTCATGATATGATCCATAAAGAGATTGAGGTGTACGTGGATGATGTAATTATCAAATCCCGTGAGAGTTCGGATTATCTGACTCATCCAGAAAAATTCATCAACAGATTAAGAAAGTACAGTTTGAAGTTAAATCCTGCTAAGTGTTCTTTGTTTCTAGGGTTCATAGTCAGTAGAAGAGGTATCGAGTTAGACCCATCCAAAATCAAGACAATCCAGGACTTGACACCGTCGAGGATCAAGAAGGAAGTTATGAGTTCCATGGGTAGTTTGAATTACATTAGCTGGTTCATCGCTCAATCGACAGTCATATGCGAGCCAAT
This sequence comes from Capsicum annuum, assembly GCF_002878395.1. Taxonomy (NCBI): domain Eukaryota; kingdom Viridiplantae; phylum Streptophyta; class Magnoliopsida; order Solanales; family Solanaceae; genus Capsicum; species Capsicum annuum. Next base: position 81,966 of record NW_025863160.1, read on the forward strand.
TCTCAAGATGTTGAATAAAAATGCATTGAATGAGTGGACAAAAGAATGTCAGAGAGCTTTTGACAACATCAAGGAATATCTGTCTGCACCACCGATTTTGGCTAAACCAAGAGAAGGAATTCCATTATTGCTTTACCTGTCAGTCTCAGAAAATGCTTTTGGATGTGTCCTCGGGCAACATGATGAGACCGGTAGGAAAGAGAAAGCCATTTAATACTTGATTAAAAAGTTTACGCCATATGAAGCCCGTTATACTCTTGTAGAAAGGACATGTTGTGCTTTGACTTGGGCCGCACAAAAGTTGAGGCATTATCTGTCTTTGTACATGACATACCTCATCTCAAGAATGGATCCATTGAAGTATATATTCAAAAAGGCCATGCCACAGGAAAGCTAGCCAAGTGGAAAATGTTGCTGAGCGAGTTTGACATCGTGTATGTAACTCAAAAGGCAATAAAGGGGCAAGCTTTAGCAGATCATTTGGCAGAGAATCCAGTTGATGATGAGTATGAAATACTTTGAACTTACTTCCCATATGAGGAAATTCTATTTATGGGAGAAGACATTACAGAAATTTACCCTGTTATTCTTTGATGGAGTGGTCAACTTCAAAGGTTCAGGAATCGGAGTAGTGTTGGTCTCAGAAATGGGTCAACATTATCCAGTAACTGCTAAGTTGCGTTTCCCATGCACCAACTACATGGACGAATATGGAGCTTTCATTCTGGGTCTTAAATTGACAATTGATATGGGTGTTCATGAATTGATAGTCATCGGGGATTCAGATTTGCTGATTCACCAGGTACGGGGAGAATGGGCGGTAAAAAATTCCAAGATTACACCTTAGGTTGAGCTGGAACAGGAATTATGTGGGAAATTCAAAGAAGTTGATTTCATACACATCCCAAGGATACAAAATGAGTTTTTTGACGCTTTGGCCACTATATCCTTCATGATTCGGCATCCAGATCAGAGTTACATTGATTCTTTAGAAATAAGCTTGAAGGAGCAACCTGCGCATTGTGCACGTGTTGAAGAGAAGCCCGATGGAAAGCCATGGTACTATGAAATTAAAAGGTATTTAGAATCTAGAATATATCCTGAAGAGGCCAGTAACAACCAAAAGAAAAAAATTTGGCATTTGGCAAAAAACTACTTTCCAAGTGGGGAATTTCTTTTTAGGAGGAGGCCTGATTTTGGATTTTTAAGATGCATCGATGCTGCGGAAGTCAATAAATTGATAAAAGAAGTACACGCAGGAGTTTGCAGACACCACATGAATGGGTTTGTCCTTACTAGAAAGATCCTGAGAACCGGCTACTTCTGGATGACTATAGAGAATGATTGTAGTAAGTATGTGCACAGATGTCCAAAATGTCAGACACACGGAGATTTGATTTGAATGCCTTCACACGAGCTTCATGCAATGAATTCACCTTGGCCTTTCGTAGCTTGGGGCATGGATGTTATCGGACCGATAAAACCATCAGCATCGAATGGGCATAGATTTATTTTGGTTTCCCTCTACTACTTCGCTAAGTGGGTCAAAGCTGCATCATACAGAGCCGTCACTAAGAAAGTGGTTGCAGATTTTGTCAGGAATAACTTGATTTGCCGATTTGGAGTGTAAGAATAAATCATTACTGATAATGGGGAAAACTTGAACAGTCACTTGATGAAAGAAATTTGTGATCAGTTCAAAATCGTGCATCGCAACTCGACCGCATATCATCCACAGATGAATAGAGCCATAGAAGTTGCCAATAAGAAAATCAAGAAGATCTTGAGAAAGATGGTCGAAAATGATAGATCATGGCATGAGATGTTACCTTATGCTTTGCTAGGATATCGTACAACAGTTCGAACCTCCATCGAGGCAACTCTCTATTTGCTGGTTTATAGGAATGAAGCTGTGATACCTGCTGAGGTTAAAATACCTTCCCTGAGGATTATTCAAGAAGCCAGACTACGTAATGAAGAGTGGGTCACACTCGTTGTGAACAACTCATGTTGATTGATGGAAAGAGAATGGTTGCCATGTGTCATGGTCAGTTATATCAGCACAGATGATTCATGCTTTCAACAAGAAAGTGTGAGCTCGAACATTTGAAGTTGGGTAATTAGTTCTCAAACGTATACTCCCTCACCAAGAAGAGTACAAGGGAAAGTTCTCTCCGAATTGGCAAGGTCCATACATAGTTTGCAAGGTACTATCTGGAGGGGTTCTGATTTTGTCTGAGATGGATGGCCATGAGTGGACCACACCAATCAATTCTGATGCGGTGAAAAGATACTATGTTTGAAGGGCATTCTAATTTTGTGGTTCTTAGTTTATCTGTAATCGCCATGTAATAATGTGTTTTATGACGTGTAATCTCCTAGAATACCTTTCCCCTTATTTACGAACTACGTTTAACCTGAATTCTCAAGAACGGAAAACGTAGGCTACCTATGTCCGCTTCGGTCAACCTCTTAGGAAAATTTATCCTTTCCCTTTATGTACAAACTACGTTTGACCTGAATTTCCAAGAATGAGATACGTAGGCGGCCTATGTCGGCTTCAGTCAACCCATTAGATTTTCTATATATCCTTAGCATAGTCTTGAACTATGTTTGACCTGATTTCTGCTTCAACGGGATACGTAGGCGCCCTAACGGCTCGGTCATATAACCCCAGAAAATGGAAACTGGGGCAAAATTTTTGAGAAGGAATCTCGAAAATTCACAAGAGAAGATCAACATCCAACTAAGAGAATGAAGATCAGCAAAGACTTCAGATCCACTCAAGATGATATCATCTCAGACTACTTTAAATTGGGGCAGAAATTTTGAGGGAGGCCTCAAAATTTCAATCAAATACTGGAATATATTTCAGATTCCCCAGCAGTAGTGGTCAAAGTTGAGATTTGAGAATAACCACCTGTGATAAAGTCTAGGAAGACTGAATCTCTATCTTTGATAAAACCTCTGGTAGAGAGCCTCGACAATGCTGAATCCCTAGCTATCTTCCATTAAATGTCGGACATTGTCAGAATCAAGAGAAAGAAGGTCGCTGAGCTAGCACATGACATGACTGGCAGAGATTTTTCAAAGTTTTGCAGGAGTTCTCGAAATTATTTTCTAAAAATTAAGAGTACTTCCAAAAAATCTATATAAATCTTCTACTTAGTGATTGCCTAGACATTAATTAGGACGAAGAGTCATGGGTGGAAGTCCTAACATGACGAAATACTTGAAAGATGGAGAAGGGAAAATCAAGGATCGAAGGAGGTCAACACGGAGTAGTTTCACTTAAACTAATCATTTTCTGTGGGCGCAGGGACCAATATACAAAAATGAGAGTCTCTTTCAAATATCCCCAAGCAAATTTGGATCCACACCAGAGCACTAATGCTCAAGAACGGTATTTTTAGGTAGCCCTAAAAATGGGTTTAGTACTCATAAATTGCAGACCTTTTGAAGTGTCCATCTCATTTCTTGAGATCATAAAGGACAAACAAAAGTGTCTTGTCTTTTTTACAAATATTGTATTTAGAATTTTTCTAAAATAATAGTCGCTAGCAAAAGCGACTTTGTATCTACTAATCGTCTACCTTGAGTACAGGTATATGCAGAAAGCAAGACCCTGACAAATAATTTCAGGTGAAACAGTTTTTAATTTACCGGAAGAACCATTGCATGTCATTTCCAAGAGGGTCATTGCATATCATTGCTTAGAGAGCCATTTCATATTATTTCCAAGAGGGCTATTTCATATCATTGCTGAGAGGGCCATCTGATACCATCGCCCAAGAAGGCTATTCAATATCTATTGATGCGTTAGACACAATACTGGCGTCAAGGATATCATCAGTATTCAATACATCTGTTGACATGTAAGACACAACACTGGCATCGAGGATATCATCAGCATTTAATATATCTGTTAACATGCAAGACATAATGCTGGCGTTGAGGATATCATCATTATTCAATATCTGTTGATGCACTAGACACAACGCTGGCATCGAGGATATCATCAGCATTCAATATATCTGTTGACACATAAGACACAATACTGGCATTGAGGATATTATCATCATTCAATATATGTTGACGCGCTAGACACAATGCTGGTATCGAGGATATCATCATCATTCAATATATCTATTGACATGCAAGACACAACGCTGGCATCGAGGATATCATCATAATTCAATATCTGTTGATGCACTAGACACAATGTTGGCGTCAAAGATATCATCAACATTCAATATATCTGTTGACATATAAGACACAACGATGGTGTCGAGGATATCATAATCATTCAATATCTGTTGACGCGCTAAACACAACGCTGGCGTCGAAGATATCATCAGCATTCAATATATCTGTTGACACGTAAGACACAATGCTAGCGTCGAGGATATCATCATCATTTTATAGCTGTTGATACACAAGACATAAATGCTAGCGTCGAGGATATCTCATCATTTTATGAATCATCATTTGAATGCTTCAAGAGCACACAATTTGAAAGGACTCCTTTAAGTCACTATCTAAGGATGAATGATATATAAGATTTCCTAGAAATTGACAATTTGAGGGTCATCTATAAGTCATATTATTTGAAATAGGATATTGTGCAAGATCACCTATGATTTGATAGCCTGTAGGTCATTCGTAAGCCACAACAACATCCTAACCGGATAGTGTGCCAGATCGCCCAAAAATTGATAGCTCAAAGGTTATCCATAAGTCGCAACTAAATTCTTATCGGAGAATATGCAAGATTATCAAGTTGATACATCCAAGGTTTCTCTATAAGCCGCGTCATATCCAAGATTGATTATGTGCAAGATTACCCAAAGACTAACAATTTGAAAGATTATCTATTAGTCATATTGTATCCAAGGTCGGATGATGTGTAGGAACACCTGAAAGCTAGCGATTAGAGGGATGCCTGTAAGCCATCTTTTATCCAAAGTCGGATAATATGCAGGATTACCTAAAAGCTAGAAATTCAAAGGATATCTATAAGTCGCCTCGTATCCAACGTCAAATAATGTGCAAGATTATCCAAAAATTGACAATTTAAGGAGAATTTATAAATCAATCCTCGGCTATAACCGAAAAGGTTATCATTCCACATACAACAAGTGATATAGGTAACTATAAGGATTGCCACACCAACACAAGATTACACGGTTATAGGAACAGTTCTGCATAAAGTACCACCGGTGTTCAAAAAGGTCACCCCACTTTGAAGACATATTCAATCAACAAATGTCATAATTATACAACAACCAAGAGGGTTGTTGTATTTTTGCCAATTATTTCATTCCAAACAGGTACATGAAGATATGACTCCGATTTTCAGGCCACAACTCATGTGGAGATATGGTAAAAACTATATACCTCTTTCGTGAATTATGTTTAGCACTAACACATTTTGCTTGAAGCATTGTCGAGAGCATCCAAGAGGATGAAAATCTCAAATCAAAACCACAGGTGCGAACGACTTCAGATAGGATGCAGCACAACGTGGAACTCTTTCTTAGCAGCAAAACGGGACATAGTCTAAAGAGGGACGTCAAACTCTTTGAACGCGAGCTAAAGGATGATCACCATCACCATCCAACTGCACCGCTATTAGAAGGCATGTGGGAATTATGGGATATTTTGGTTTCAGCTTCACCTTTGAGATATTCCTAAACTCATACCGAGGGTAAACTTCACTTTCTTTCAAATCCAAGTGACAACACACCTAGAGTTTTGGAAATTATTGTAACACCCCATATTTTTGTGTGTACTTGTTCTATTTATATGGAACTTGATATATCTTCGTGGTGTAGATGGAGTTCTAAATACTTCCCATGTGGTTTAATGAGACCAAGTATATACAAGTTTTAAGTTAGATTAAAGAGTTAAAAACTAAAAATTGAGTATTTTGTTAAGGTGCTTTCTTGACTTACTTAAGCTAGTAGGTGGATCAATTACTTGAGCTATTTGGACCAAGTTAATGGGCCCAAGGTTATGGACCAGATTTGATCCTATGTTAAGGTACTCATTTGGGCCTAACTTAAGTAAAAGAGAAGGAAATAAAAAAAAGCCCAACACTCAAAGCTACAAAGGCTCATTTTAGTTTAGCCCAACTATGAATTAAGTACATAACCTACTAAGACTTCCTTTGAACAATTTATTGGGACAAATACACTATCACCTACTTGAATTAATTTTGGCCCAAGTTAAAGGAAAGAAAAGAAGGAGAATGGGTAACAAAGGCCCAATAGTTTTGGATCCACAAAAGCCCAATATATTGGGAAAGTATATACATTATTTACTTGACAAAATATATACCAAAAATAGTCAATAAGTCTTCAAAGATCAGCTTCTATATATGGATTGGAAATCAGCAATTTTTTTCTCATTTCAACCTAGACAAAAATTTCAGCTTTCTAGGTTTTTCTCTCTTGTTCTCTCTTGGCTATGAAGTAACCCTATAGTTCCACAAGGGTTATTCGGATTGACCTTCCTTCCAAGATAAAGGTATGTGAATAATTCATGAGCTTGTACTAAGGAAACTATGTGTTCTTCAAGATTAATTTCCGGACAGCCCTCTCTTTAAGTTTTGATAGTCAATTGTTCTTAGTTATTAAGGGATTTCTATTTTCTCTTTTGGTGTATGTGTGAAGGGATTAAGATATTGAAGAAATACACATTAAGGACTAAACTACCAATGAAATCAAGATATGGTTGCTGTCCACTTTTGTACTTTTTCCATATACATGTGTTGATGGAGGATTACACATATTTTGTTGCTATTAAAGGATGATTGGAGTGTTGTTGCGGACTGTTTTGTGTGTTTGGGTTGGGGGCTGCCCAGTTGCTATTGGGAAAAGGTGTGATTAGTTTGTATTGAACTATAGAAGATGGATGTGGTGATACACCATTGAATTAATGATTGTGTACGTCTATTGCTCATTTTGCTTTATGTCTTGGTTGGGAGGTGTAATGAAGCCAAAGTTGTGTCAGGGGATATTATATGAATATGTATAGTATGTAAATGTAATTGGAGTATAAGAGGGTTAAATTGACACCCTTTATTGATAAATTAAGGGCTTACTTCCCAGCGACTAGTTTGGGGAAGTTAAATAGCCAAAATGTGACGTTTGGTTGCTAATATTAGTTTGCCATATATTTCATTGTAGATAAGTAATCTAGAAGGGCAGAGAGTAGAGTTGGTTTGGTATTGGAGTTTTACAACCAGTTATGTAAGGTATACTCTATTTTTGCACTCTTGGCATGAAAACAGACAATTGTTCCATCGAGCAAGCTTCCAAGATTATCCTATAACACGTGATACATAATTGCACCGTATGATATCCCATGTTACTAATGAAAATGATCCAACTCTCTAATGAGTTAAAACACCTCAATATATGCTTGCTACCAATCCTACATGTCTATTTTCACTAGTAAATTTTAGAATTTCTCCGGTTACTCAAATAAGACCCATGTGTTATTTTTAGCTCCTAAACACTTCATTAGCGTGCCAACAACTCCTTACTTCATTTTTTATTGCATTGATTGCCTATTTACATTTCTCTTATTGATAGATTATTGTTTCAAGGTACCATAATGTTATGACCACCGAAGTAACAATCTCAAAGGCTAATTAAACTAAGTAATGGAAACCTGTAAAACAGGTGGCAGCTTAGGGGTATAAGCCTAGCATGGGCCGATCCCGTACTTTATATGTGGGTGGAAGCTCAGGGACGTAAGCCTATCTTGGGCCGATCCCAATGTTTATTTACAGGTGGCAGCTCAGGGGCATAAGCCTAGCATGGGCCGATCCTGATTTTTTATTTACCACTGATCAGCTAGTCATTCATATCATATGGATTACAAAGATAATGAAGTAAGAAGGTAAAAGAAGGAAGTAAATGTAATGTACCCTGTTCCACAAGTAAATGTAAAGGTGGTCTCTAGCACTATTTTTACACTTGCTCCAGATTTTTATTGAACCTTTGTATCTTGTATTGTTACTTTTCCGCCTTGCATACTCAGTACATATTTTCGTACTGACTCCCCTTATGGGGGACCTATATTTCATGCTACAGGAACAGGTGCTTCGGCAAACATACCTCCTCTATAGGATCCCAGGATATCCATCTGCTATTGGTGAGCTCTAGTTTGCTTTGGGGCTTTCCGAGTCGGTTATATATATTTTTAGTATTGTATAAAAGTTAATAGTATGACAGGGGCTTGTCCCGACCTTAGCTAAGTTCTATGTATCGTTTAGAGGCTTTGTAGACCAATGTAAAGTTAAGCATGGTAGTGTGTTATCTTGTAGATGTTATGGCCCCAACGGCCAAGTCTATTACGTATATGGTTTTAGGGCTTGTCATTTATATTTTTCTTATTAAGGCATTATATCCGTAGATGGAAAAACCTTTGCCTATTATAGTTGCATGCATGTGAATTCCAAGGTTATGGGTTGGTTCTCTCGGGCCTTAACGTCTACGAGTGCCTGTCCACCCCAATAGGATTTGAGGCCTGACAAATGTGGTATCAGAGCGGGTCGTCCTAGGGAGTCTACAAAGCTGTGTCTACGTAGATTCTTATTTATGGGTGTATTGTGCACCACATCTATAAATAGGAGGCTATGGGACATTTAAGGGTTGTCTCTTTTTCTTCTTATCTTAGATTGTGCAATAAAGCCCATATTATAGATGAAGTCATATTTAACCATTGAATTTCTTTGTTTCTCTTATTATAGTAAGGATGCCAGTTACAAGAAGGAGTAAGAACACAAGTAAGCGAGTAAATGTGGCTGCCGGAGAAGGGCCTAGCAAGTCACCACCTATACAAGCTAATCAAAGTGAGGCTGAAGCTGAGTATGTATCAGAAACTTCTTCCACTCTAAAAGAGCTAAGAAGGAGAAGAACCACATCCTCAGAGCCACCTATTAATGCTATTGATCAAGATCTTAGAAATGCGGTGCAACTTTTGGATCATATAGTTGCTGGACAAGCTCAAGGGTAAGTCATTCCTACTACAGGTTCTAGTGGTGCAGATAGGGCAGCTAGCCTTTGGACGTAATACTTTCTTAAATTGGATTCTCCCACCTTCACCGGATCAAATATTAATGAAGAACCACAAGACTTCATTGATCAAATCCAAAGGGCTCTAGATGTTATGCATATATCAGGTAAAGAGACAGTTGACTTAGCAACAAATAGATTCAAAGGGGAGGCTATATTTTGGTATGAAGATTGGAAATGATCTAGAGGTATCGATGCACCTTTAGCTACTTGGAAAGAGTTCAAATAGGCATTTCTTGATCATTACCTTCCATTTGAGATTCGACAGGCCCGTGCAGATTAGTTCTTAAATCTTCGCTAGGGAAATATGAGCGTGAGGGAGTACAACCTCCGATTTAACTCCTTGTCTAGGTATGCTCCTAATGTTATAGCTACTATGGATGATAGAGTTCATCGATATATGGATAGTTTGGATCCATATTTGGTTAGAGATTGTACTATTTCTTCTTTGAACAAAGACATAGACATAGTAACGATACAAGCTTTTGCACAAAAAATGTAGTATCAGAGGCTAAAGAGAAGAACACAAGAATTGGAAAGAGGATATTCCAAGAGGGCCAGATCTACGGGGTAGTTTATGGCATCCTAAGGAGATTTTATGCCTCGGTTTTCTAACAGAACACCTAGGCCATTATCTTCTTATTCTGCAGCTAGTTCTCCACCACAGTTTCAAGGGTCCAAAGGTAATCAATTTAGGCAAAGAAGTGAGAGTCAGAGTTTACGAATATTGGGGTATCAAGGGCAAGGAAGTATAAGCCAATTAAGACCTCCTCAACAGCCATGCAAACAAAGTGGAAAGATTCATTTAGGTGCATATCGGTTCGGGACAAATACTTACTTTTGGTGTGGTATGTTGGGGCATATAATGAGAGCATGCTCACAAAGGGGCATAGGTGATATGGAACGACCTAGTGGATCAACCGTTGCATCATCATCATCGGTACCTTATTCAGGTAGGGGTGAAAACCTATAGGTCTTGTTAGGGGTGATAAAGGAGAAACTAGTTCTAGTGGAGTTCAGAATTGTATGTATGCTCTAGCGGATTGACAAAATTTAGTGGCTTCTCCAGATGTGGTTACAGGTACATTGTCTATCTTTTCACTTGATGTATATGCATTAATTGATCTCGGTTCTACATTATCATATGTCACTACATTGGTTGCTGGAAAGTTCAAAAGAACACCAGAATTGCTAGCTAAGCCATTAGGAGTGTCTACGCCGGTTGGGGAATCTATTATAGCTAGAAGGGTTTATTGAAATTGTATTATAAATATTTGCGATCGCGATACGATGGGTGATCTTGTTGAGCTGGAAATGGTAGATTTTGATGTTATAATAGGTATGAACTGGTTGGCGTCTTGTTATGCCACAGTAGATTGCCGAACTAAAAGGGTGTATTTCCATTTTCCAAAGGAGGTTGTCCTTGAATGGAGAGGTAATATTGGTGCGCCAAGAGGTAAATTTATTTTTTATAAGGAAAAAGGAATGATTTCCAAAGGTTACATATATCATCTAGTTAGAGTGAAGGATACAGATGCGGAGCCACCAACTCTTCAAACTATTCTAGTGGTAAATGAATTTCCTGATGTATTTTCTGAAGACCTTCCAGGTTTACCTCCTGAACGAGAAGTGGAGTTTGGTATTGATGTGATTCCAGGCACCCAACCAATCTCAGTTCCTCCATATAGAATGGCCCCGGTAGAAGTACGAGAATTGAAAGAGCAATTGAAAGACTTGCTAGAGAAAGGATTCATAAGGCCTAGTATGTCCCCCTACCAGTGTTATTTTTTCGTAAGAAAGATAGTTCATTGAGAATATATATTAACTACCGACAACTGAATAAGGTGACTATTAAAAATAAATATCCCCTCCCAAGAATTGATGATTTATTTGATCAGTTACAAGGCGCCAAGTGCTTCTCAAAGATTGATTTGAGGTCAGGTTACCACCAAGTGAGGGTCAAATAGAAGGATATACCCAAGAAAGCTTTCCGAACACAGTACGGTCATTATGAGTTTCTAGTCATGTCATTTGGGCTAACAAATACACCCGTAGCTTTTATGGATTTGATGAATAGGGTGTTTAAGCCATTCTTAGATGTGTTCATGATAGTTTTTATAGATGATATTCTAGTTTATTCTAGATCAGAAGAGGACCATGCCAATCACTTACGACAGGTGTTGCAGATTCTTCGTGATCGTAAGCTATATGCAAAGTTCTCTAAATGTGAGTTTTGGTTAAAATCTGTGGCATTCTTGGGTCATATTGTATCTAGTGAAGGAATAAAGGTTGATACTCAAAATATAGAAGCCGTGAAGAGTTGGCCAAGGCCCACAACGCCTACGGAGATTCATAGTTTTCTTAGGTTGGCAGGTTATTATAGAAGGTTTGTTGAAGATTTTTCTTCAATTTCTGCACCTTTAACCAAGCTAACACACGAAGCATCCAAGTTTCAATGGAATGATGCCTGTGAAAGGAGTTTCTAAGATTTGAAGAATAAGTTGACTTCTACACCCGTATTGGTACTTCCAGAAGGCACAGAAGGGTATGAGGTGTATTGTGATGCTTCAAGAATTGGCTTAGGATGTGTATTGATGCATCATGGTAAAGTAATAGCATATGCCTCCAGAAAATTGCGGCCACATGATAAAAACTATCCTACGCATGATCTCGAGCTAGCGGCAGTTATATTTGGTTTAACGATATTGCGCCACTACTTGTATGGGATTTATGTTGACATATATACTGACCATAAAAGTTTGAAATATATCTTTAGCTAGAAGGATCTAAATTTGAGGCTGCAGAGGTGGCTTGAACTATTAAAATACTATGATATTGATATCTTGTATCATCCAGGGAAAGCAAATATGGTAGCTAATGTGCTAAGTCGTAAGGCTATGATGACGTCTATAGAAAGGAAAGGGATGATTAAAGATCTCCACCAACTAGCTAATTTGGGGGTTCGCCTTCTTGAAACTCCATATGATTGACTTATTATGCATAATGCAGCGGAATCTTCATTAGTAGCAAAAGTGAAAGAGAAGTAATATGTCGATCTAATTTTATTACAGTTTAAGGAGAATGTACAATGTGGGATGACTAAGGTATTTGAGATTAAGTGAGAAGGAGTACTTCAGTGCCAAAATAGATTATGTATGCCTAATGTAGACGGGCTAAGAAAGAGGATTATGACAGAGGCACATCGTTTGAGGTATTCCATCTATCCAGGGTCAACTAAGATGTATCAAGATTTGAAAGAAATATATTGGTTGAGTGGCATGAAGAAGAACATTGCAGAATTTGTAGCTGAATGTCCAAATTGTCAGGGTTAAATTAGACCACCAAAAGCCGGGGGTTATATGCAATGCATAGATCTTCCAATCTGGAAGTCGTACATGATCAACATAGATTTTGTCACTTTTTTGCCTCGTACATCTCAAAATTTTGATTCCATATGGGTGATAGTTGATAGGCTTACTGAATCCGCACACTTCCTACCAGTTAAGACTACTTACACAGTTGAAGAGTACGCAAAATTGTACATTAAAGAGATAGTTTGACTACACGGAGTGCCAATCTCTATTATATCAGATCAGGGAACCCAATTTACTGCAAATTTTTGGAAGTCTATTAAGAGGAATTTGGGAACACAAGTGAACCTGAGTACAGCTTTTCACCCTCCAACAGATGGACAAGCAGAACGTACCATACAAACACTTGAAGATATGTGATGATCTTATGTATTAGACTTTAAGGGTAGCTGGGATGATCATTTTCCTCTTATCGAGTTTGCCTACAACAATAGCTATCATTCAAGTATCAAAATGGCACCATATGAATCTTTGTATGGAAGAAAGTGTAGATCACCAATTGGATGGTTTGAAGTGGGTGAAACTGCCTTGTTTGGGATAGATCTTGTTTATCAAGCTATGGAAAAGGTTAAAGTAATTCAACAGCGGCTGGAAACAGCCCAAAGTCAACACAAGTCATATATAGATATTAGAAGAAGAAGGCTAGAGTTTTCTATTAGTGATTGGGTATTCTTGAATGTATCACCAATGAAAGGGGTGATGAGATTTGGTTAGAAAAGGAAAATAATTCCATATTATATAGGCCCATATAAGATTATTCGAAGGTTTAGCCAGGTCGCATATGAGTTAGAGCTACCCCAAGAGCTCTCAGCAGTACATCCGGTATTTCATGTCTCAATGCTTCGAAAGTGCATCGGAGATCCATCACATATCACTTCTACAGAAGACATACAAGTTATGGAAGATCTCACCTATGAGGAAATACCTATTGCCATTCTAGATCGACAAGTTAAGAAGATAAGGAATAAAGAAATAACATTTGTAAAAGTACTTTGGAGAAACCAACAAGTAGAGGAGATCACATGGGAAGTTGAGGAAGCAATGAAATTCAAATACCCTCATCTATTCAAATACGAAGAGAAAGTCCAAGATGCTGAATTAGAGCAATAACAAGTAAGTGTTTATATATATATATATATATATATATATATATGTATGTATGTATGTATATATATATATATATATATATGTATGTATATATATATATATAAGTACTGTGTGATGATAGGAATATTAACCTTAGGCTTGAACTTGTTTCGGTTGGACAATTATGCTAACATTCAAGGACGAATGTTCTAAAGGGGGGAAGGATGTAACACCCCATATTTTTGTGTGTACTTGTTCTATTTATATGGAACTTGATATATCTTTGTGGTGTAGATGGAGTTCTAAATACTTCCCATGTGGTTTAATGTGACCAAGTATATACAAATTTTAAGTTAGATTAAAGAGTTAAGAACTAAAAATTGAGTATTTTGTTAAGGTTCTTTCTTGACTTACTTAAGCTGGTAGGTGGATCAATTACTTGAGCTATTTGGACCAATTTAATGGACTCAAGATTATGGACCAGATTTGATCCTATGTTAGGTACTCATTTGGGCCTAACTTAAGTAAAAGAGAAGGAAATAAAAAAATGGCCAACACTCAAAGCTACAAAGGCTCATTTTAGTTTAGCCCAAATATGAATTAAATAAGTATGTACATAACCTACTAATACTTCCTTTGACCAACTTATTAGGCCAAATACACTACCACCTACTTGAATTAATTTTGGCCCAAGTTAAAGGAAAGAAAAGAAGGAGCATGGCAACAAAGGCCCAATAGTTTTGGATCCACAAAAGCCCAATATATTGGGAAAGTATATACATCATTTACTTGAAAAAACATAGACCAAAAATATTCAATAAGTCATCAAAGAGAAGCTTCTATATATGGATTGGAAATCAGCAATTTTTTTCTCATTTCAACCTAGACAAAAATTTCAGCTTTCTAGGTTTTTCTCTCTTGTTCTCTCTTGGCTATGAAGTAACCCTATAGTTCCACAAGGGTTATTCGGATTGACCTTCCTTCCAAGATAAAGGTATGTGAATAATTCATGAGCTTGTACTAAGGAAACTATGTGTTCTTCAAGATTAATTTCCGGACAGCCCTCTCTTTAAGTTTTGATAGTCAATTGTTCTTAGTTATTAAGGGATTTCTCTTTTATATTTTGGTGTATGTGTGAAGGGATTAAGATATTGAATAAATACACATTAAGGACTAAACTACCAAGGAAATCAAGGTATGGTTGCTGTCCACTTTTGTCCTTTTTTCAAATACATGTGTTGATGGAGGATTACACATATTTTGTTGCTATTAAAGGATGATTGTGTGTTTGGGTTGGGGTATGCCCGGTTGCTACTGAGAAAAGGTGTTATTAGTTTGTATTGAAATATGGAAGATGGATGTGGTGATACACTACTGAATTAATGATTGTGTACGTCTATTGCTCATTTTGCTTTGTGTCTTGGTTGAGAGGTGTAATGAAGCCAAAGTTTTGTCAGGGGATATTATATGAATATGTATGGTATGTGGATGTAATTTGAGTATAAGAGGGTTAAATTGACACCCTTTATTGATAAATTAAGGGCTTACTTCCCAGCCACTAGTTTGGTGAAGTTAAATAGCCAAAATGTGACGTTTGGTTGCTAATATTAGTTTGCCATATATTTCATTGTAGATAAGTAATCTAAAAGGGTGGAGATTGGAGTTGGTTTGGTATTGGAGTTTTACAACCAGGTATGTAAGGCATACTCTATTTTGCACTCTTGGCATGAAAACGGACACTTGTTCCATCGAGCAAGCTTCCAAGATTATCCTATAACACATGATACATAATAGCACCGTATGATATCCCATGTTACTAATGAACATGATCCAACTCTCTAATGAGTTAAAACACCTCAATATACGCTTGCTACCAATCCTACATGTCTATTTTCACTAGTAAATTTTAGAATTTCTCCGGTTACTCAAATAAGACCCATGTGTTATTTTTAGCTTCTAAACACTTCATTAGCATGCGAAAAACTCCTTACTTCATTGTTATTGAATTGATTGTCTATTTACATGTCTCTTATTGATAGATTATTGTTTCAAGGTACCATAATTTTATGAACACCGAAGTAACAATCTCAAAGGCTAATTAAACTAATTAATGGAAATCTGTAAAACAGGTGGCAGCTTAGGGGCATAAGCCTAGCATGGGTCGATCCCGATACTTTATATGTAGGTGGAAGCTTAGGGTAATAAGCCTAGCATGGGCCGATCCCAATGTTTATTTACAGGTGGTAGCTCAGGGGCATAAGCCTAACATGGGCCGATCCTGATTTGTTATTTACCACTGATCAGCTGGTCATTCGTATCATATGGATTACAAAGATAATGAAGTAAGAAGTTAAAATAAGGAAAGAAATGTAATGTACCTTGTTCCACAAGTAAATGTAAAGGTTGTCTCTAGCACTATTTTTACACTTGCTCCAGATTTTTATTGAACCTTTGTATCTTGTATTGTTACTTTTTCGCCTTGCATACTCAGTATATATTTTTGTATTGACTCCCCTTATGGGGGACCTATATTTCATGCTACAGGCATAGGTGTTTCGGTAAACACGCCTCCTCAGTAGGATCCTAGGATATCCATCTGCTATTGGTGAGCTCCAGTTTGCTTTGGGGCTTTCTGAGTTGGTTCTATATATTTTTGGTATTGTATAAAAGTTAATAGTATGGCGGGGATTTTTCCCGACCTTAGCTAAGTTCTATGTATCATCTAGAGGCTTTGTAGACCAATGTTAAGTTAAGCATGGTAGTGTGTTATCTTGTAGATATTATGGACCCAACGGCCAAGTCTATTATGTATATGGTTTTAGGGATTGTCATTTATATTTTTTTTATTAAGGCATTATATCCGTAGATGGTAAAACCTTTTCCTATTATAGTTGCATGCATGTGAATTCCAAGGTTATGGGTTAGTTCTCTCGGGCCTTCACGGCTACGAGTGCCTGTCCGCCCCAATAGGATTTGAGGCATGACAATTATGTCCAGGTAAATTCTTGCCTATGGATGTGAAGGATCCCACATTCATGGTTAAGAGGTTACAAGCCTCTTTTCCATAACTTGATCATTAACTTGTCACTCATCCCGAGCCAAAGATCGTCTAAAATAGAAGACTATCTTTTCTGTCGATCAAGTCGAACTACATCCCTAGAAGACTAGGCTGGGCTCTACGTAGAAAACTAGACTGCATTCTAACCTCCCCACCAAATTCCTTTATTCCTCAGCTTCTCGATTTATCAAAAGCTCTAAAACCGCAATAGTTGGTGAATTTTCTTGAAAATCGTGCTTAAAATCAAGCTTTATAAACTACAAGTGGCCTGAATTCTCATGCAACCTGAGATATGTAGGAAACCTGATACCGAGGGTCAACTATAACTCCATGGAACTCGTGCGGAAAACCAACCTCTCTTAGATACGAATTTGTGGCCGGACAAAAATTAGGAATATCAACCTCCCTTTGTTGTTGACACCTAATTTTTGCCCTCTACAACTACGTTTAATCTCGAGTTTCTTCAATCTTTAATAAAATAACAATATTTATTTTATCGAATAAAGAAACTTTTCAAAAGTATTTATCGGGGTAATTTCGTTATTTTAAGTAGCGATTATAAATTATCGTATTCAATTGTACGAAGTTGTAATGTTGTTACTTAAATATCTATTTTTATAAAAAATATCGAATTTTGATCAAGGTTGTCTTGAAATAAATTATAATGACTAAAATCTTGATTTAAGTACAATTTATTCTTGAAAATAACTTATTCGAATAAATATATGTTTGATTTTATCGAATCAAGAAGCTCATAGTTAAATGAGATATTAATCCATTTCGAATTTTCATTTAATTTGGCCATAATTCAAATCAAATTGGCCACAATTGCGATGCAATTGGCCAATTGATCTTCAATTTGGCCAAAACTTAAATGAATGGCCAAATCCCCAATTTGGACCCAATTAGCAAATCAGTAGCAGCCCAATTACCCTTAATGGATCATCACCAACAGCCCAAGCCACACTATCCTACTTCTATTAATAACCTGGCCCAATTTCATTCTCCTCTTCAAACATAAACCATCAGAAAACAACAACAACATCAAAGACCTTCATCAATAAAGGACAAATCTTCTCAACCATCGCAACAGTACCAACGCTAGCCTGGTAATCTGACCATACCCGCGAACCCAACTAACCCGTCTCTCTCTTCAACTCGAACCCTCGATTAAGCCATTTTCTTTGATGAGAGTTCAAGAAACTGGACACCTCACGCACCACAATGGCTCAAATCCGTGAATCTCGGTAACAATGGTACGATTTCATACATGTATGTCACAATTTCATTGGCTCTTGGCAGAAATTCGTTTTCCCTAAATCTTATTGGTCCACCAATTTCAAAATTGGTACAATCAGTATAATTTGTTGGGGGTAATCCAATTTTGAAAGATTTTGAATTCCTTTTTTTTTAAGTTCGTAACCTACCCCTAATTCATCTTCTATATAAAGACCCATTTGTGTCACTGTTAGGGGATTTTTCTTGGAGGGGGAAAATTGGAGGGTTTTCGAAATTCTAAGGTTGGAGAATTAGGGTTCAAAATTTTTAGTGTTCAAGAAGAAGGCTTTGAAATTCTGGGGTTGGAAAATTTGAGTGCATAAAATTTTTCTAAGAAAAGCTAGGTTCGAAAAGAGAGGAAAAATGGGACTCTTGAAAGAGGAACTTTTATTTAACAAAGATTTTAGGAAGAAGAGGTCAGCTAGTTGAAATTTACGTAACGGCATCGAGCTTTCCGGTGATGGTGGAGTCAGACATCAGTTCGTATTCCTGTTTTGCTGCTCTCGAATAGGTAATGCCCTTTTTCCGTTCAAGCTTCGATCTCTTCTACTTCATCTCGATCTTCTGTGGTCATGAATAAATTTTTAGTATGATTGTATGCTAGGTTGTTTGCTGGTAGATGGCTTCGATAGCTGTAGTTAATTGGTGGTAGATTTCCGATTTGATACTCTCATTTTGTGTACTGCTATGGCTTGAATAGCTAGTTGACTAGTTAAAGTTTATTACTTGGACTGTGTTTAAGAGTCTTAACCTAATATTGTTTTGGTCGTAATTGTTATTTGTTAGTGTTTTGTCTATTGTTACTATTGGATGGAGTCTTAATTATCGAGCTAGCAGTGCTTCTAGCAGAGCTACCTCTCAAGTTTCTTTGGCTTCTCATATGCCAAAAGGATAACGAGCAGGATCCTAAAGCTTATCAAAAAGTCCTAGGTTCTTTTAAAGACCATTTCATTCGAATCTGTCAAAATAGTGAGGAGGATTGGAATAATAGTCATCCTTTCTGTAGTTTTGTAGTGTTCTTGTTAGTCTCATTTTCCTCGTTTCCATTTGGACGTGACTGTCTCTAAATCTTTGAAATGAAGTTTTATTTTCCTCGCTGTTGTTAGTCTTGTATCCCTTATTTGAAGTCATTTGAGAAATCGTTGAAATCAGTTTAGTCAATTTGCCTTTGAAGCAAAAGTTTTGTTAAGTCTCTTTGGTTTACAATGTCTAAGAGGCGTAACCAAATTGAAAACTCATGATCCTGTGAAAATAGAACTAAAGATTAAAAACTCATGACATGTTTTCGTCTTTGAAAGTTCTTAATCCGAATCTACCTGGGGGTATTGTTTGGTCACAGTGAGTGTTGTTCTCTTTCCTTGCACGTATGCTTCACTTCGTGATATCTTCAATCTCTATTTTGCTCTATTTACTTACTGCTTTATAGTGTTATACATTCGATGAAATAGCATTTTGGGATTTTATATATGCGTGTTGAGTGTTGTATTACTTTAAAGTTGATAATTGTGATCTGCAAAAATAGGTTGTGTTGCTGAGATATTTGATATTCTGCTTTAGTGTTTTATTTTGTTTCATCTCATTTTAATTTTGTTTTGATTGTTTTTGTGTTTTAGTTAGTGCCTGTTAAAATGATGTCACGGGAAGTTTTGGAATTCTCGTTGATTTTTACAGTTATTACCTTGCTCAATTTTTTTTCCTTTCCTTTTTATTGTAAGACTATGAACTCTTATTGGTTGTGTCCCTTGATTTTCTTTTCTTTTGCTTTGGATATTTTGGCTTGTGGCCACTTATCGAGTAAATCATACTTTTGTCAAATAGTTATGTGGGTTCTTTGAGTATTTACAAAAAAGATTCATTCATTTGGTTCATAATATTTGAGCTCTTGACCACTTGTTGTGTACATCATACTTGTGTTAACTAATTTTGTGGATTTTTTGTATGTTCGTTGAAAAAATTCAGTTTTTCCATATTTACTGGTTTAATTTATGTGTCTAAATTGCAAAAACTGGAGTTTCCTCCTTCTATTCTTGTTGCTTCTTGTCACTTGTTTACTCAGGATTGTACCTTTTCCTATTTTGCTCAAAGCATGACCTTTTCTTGAGCCGATTGTCTTTATTTATCTTTCTTTTGCTCTATATTTCTAAGCTTTTGTTACTTTTCCAACTAATCCTATGGGATTTTGATTGTATTCATAATAAAAGATTCAGTTTTTTAGTTACTCATTTTCCTTCTTTTCTTTCTCAATCGATATGTATTAATGTTTCCTTTATTTTTCTTGTTTTGCATGGAAATTCCATCCGGAGTCTGAATGGGCTTCCTTTCCTTTGCATTGTTAATAGGCCAATGAGGCCTCTCTTTTTGAGTCAAACTTCAAGGTAAAATTTTCAAAAGTTCGACCTCGTGGCATACCGAAACCAAGGAGTCGAAAGAAGAAGAAATGGATTAAAGTCCTACGTTCGAAGCGGCCAAGAGACAAAAGTTTCATCTGTTATTTTTATTTTAGTTTATTTATTGTTGTCTTTCTTTCTTTTAGTTATTTTTTCATTTGGACCTCGAAGCCAAAGTTGTATTTAACACAGGTGAAGTGAAAACTCAAGCCGAAAAGGGGCTCAAAAACATAGAATTAGGACAGGTGAAAGAATGGGTCAAAAACCCAACTAGATTAGGACAGGGTAGAACATTTGGGCTTAAAAGCCTAAATCACTACTTCTCCCCTTTTCGTTTTTTCTATTTTCTTACTTGCTTTACGTGTGCTTGGCGAACCTAGGTAAATCCTTAGTTAAGTCACTAAAAAACTAGTTTTGCATAAACACCAAAATATTCCTAAAATCGCTTTTCTTTTTTAAAAAAAAAAGCTTTTTTCAAAGTTAATCAAAAGAGGATTTTCAAACAGTCCGGATAACCGCAAGTTAGCGGACGTTTTAGGTGCCTAACACCTTCCTAAAACATTAATACGAACCGCTTATCTAGAATCTCTAACTTAAAATGATTTTTCTATTTTGAATCGTTTGAAGTAACTCTCTAAAGGTTTCTTAATTCCTTTTCAAAATTAAGTGGCGACTCTTCTCAAAAAGTCAAATTTCTCCGCAAAACACCTGGCATGTCAGAACAATATGCACATCTTAAAGAATAATCGAGATTCCTCGGAGGTGAATTTGAAAGCCTTCCTTGAATTGGGCTTAAGACCTTCATCTTTCTCAACCTATCAAACAAGCTAGCATATGACTCCCCAAGAGGTGCGAACTGATTTTTGACCTCCTCTTTCTTGTACTTGGGCCTGGGTTGGAAATCGGGTCTGGAGGGGTTTTGGTAATTTAGTGGAGCTGATGGACGATTTTGTGGAGCTTGCGCACACCATTGCGGATAAGAAGGGGTTTGGGCATATGGATGCGCGCTATATACTGGGTACGAGGGAGGTGGAATGGAATATAATGGGTTTTATAGAAGGTAGTAATGGTGGGGAAGAATATATGGAGCTTGGGGATAGACTTAGGCTTGGGATTGGGGATAGGGGCGAGGCGGTCTTTTGGGATAGGAATGGGTTCCCGCTACAACGGTCGCCATGTCCTCTTTCTTATTTTTACCTCCGAACGCACCAGACCCACCTTGAATCGCTTGTGTGGTGGCTTTCAACGCGGTAAAACTCACTATTTGGCCGGTCTTGATTCCATCCTCTATCATCTCTCCCATTTTGAGGACTTCAATAAAAGAGAGAAGTAAATGTTGAAAATAGGTCTAACGCTGTGCCTGAATGTAGACCTCTACCAGCTTACTCTCCTTCATTGGTTGGAGGTTTTACCCTGGCGGCCTGTTCACGCCACCTTCTGCGTATTCCCTAAAACCTTCAGTGCTTTTCTTATTCATGTTGACCAAGGATTTTTTGTTAGAAATCAGGTCAATATTATACTGAAAATATTGCACAAACTCAAAAGCTAAGTCATCCCAGTTGTTCCACTTGTCGATATCTTGATCGACAAACCATTCTGAAGCCAGATCAGAAAGACTCTCTCCAAAGAAAGCCATAAGCAACTCTTCCCTTCCCCCTGCATCCCTCAATTAGTCTCAGTAACGTCTTAAGTGTGCCACGGGATCACCGTGCCCAGCATACTTCTCAAACTTGGGCATTTTAAAATCGAGGGGAAGGTTGACGTCTGGGAACATGCAAAGATCTTTATAGTAAACACTCTTATAACCTCCGGTTCCCTACAGATTCCTCATGGACTGTTCCAAACTTTTCAATTTCTGTGCTATGACCTCCTGTTCCTTTGTTGTGATAGGTTTCTCCGTATCAAATAGAAATGTAGGTGGCTGAGCGTACCCATACGATTCATTCATTCTCAAAGTAGGCTCCGGGGCATAATACTGACTATCTGAAACCTTCAATTCTGGCTCACTGGCAGACCGAGAAAGCACTATTATCGGACGCACAACATATGTGGGAGCTTCAGGTGGTGATGGAGCCATGATCACAAGTGCTGACGGTGGCGCCGGGTGAGTCACGGGCCTTGGTTGAGGAACTGCCAGGGGCACACTAGAAGTGCCAGGGTAATATTGCCACGGAGTGAATCCTAGTGCGAAGTCCGGTGACTCAATGGGAACAGAGAATTGGGCCTGAGAGAACGGTGGGCAATTGGGGTTATTCCCAAGATCTTCAGGGAGTGGAGGAGGAGGCATACCACTATCCCATGCTCGGTGCAGATCTAGCAATTGTTGTCTAAGTATCAATACCTCATCATTGCGTTCTGAACTTTCTTCCCTGGGATCCTGATCTGAGTCAATGAGTGAATTTTCAATCTCCCTAGTAGCTATGGCAAGCTTCGCTTTTGTCTGAAAGAACATGCTCATCAAAGACAAAACCCGTTAGGATTAGGTCAGGAAATAAGCATAGAAATCACATTGTATACATCCTACATTTATGCACATTTATACCGACCGTTGAGGGTAATGAGGCCATTTTAACATCATCCCGATTTCCCCATTACATTATCACACCTCATTCTTTCTGTTTTTCACCGACCTTTGAGGGTAATGACGCTATTTTAACATCATCCCGATTTCCCCATTACATTATCAAACCTCATTCTTTCTGTTTTTCACCTTCACTTCTCTTTTTTTTTCGCCATCACTTCTCTCATCTCTCGCGCCAGTCCCTTTTTTATCCTTTTTTCCCTTCTCTCATTATTTTTCTTTCTTTTCCTCTCTCGCTGTTTCTCTTTTATCATTCTTTATGACTTTTGTTTTTCCTTAAAATAAAAGAAAAATAATGAAAAAAAAAGAAACAAAATGATTAGATCGAACCCAAAAGTAGGTTGCCTACGTATCATGTTGTACATGAATCAGATCTTGCGTAGTTCGTGAAATGTATGCATAAACACCACAAAGTTGAAGATTTTGACTCTTGATTTTTTATTTTTTTATTTTTTACGAGGAACACACAAAAGGAAACAATTCCGCAACATTACTACATTTCATAAAAGAGACAACTAAAACAAACTTCAAATTTAAGACAACTTAAAACTGATCAACAAAGACTAAACAACATTCTACACCCATAAGATAACATGCGTAATACTCCTAGTAAAGAACCTTAACGTTTAAAAAAAACATGACGCCGACTGAACAAAGACACAACAATACCATGACAGAAAAATGAAGGACTCAAACTAAATAAAAGATGAGAGTTGCTCCTTCAAATTGGTGCGCTGTGGGATGACCCTGGCTGAGATGGACCTGCCTGTGAAGTTCCCTCTTTCTTGCTCAAATCGTGCAACATACATTGTAATTATACTTTGATATTAGGGAGAAATCCTCTATCCCATGTACCTGCCTCCTGGGGAGTACACCTGTAAAGACTATTCTGATGTCATTCTACAGTTGTGAGCAAACTTGATAATTGGACTTTCAATTCTTCCACTTTGGCCCCCGCATCTTTATCCTGGCGGTCATTAACTATGCATTCTTCCTGCACTCTCCCTCTAAGATGTATTGGTAATGTCCTACTGACACCCCGAGGTATGGATTGAAGCCAGACTACATATCTTTGAGTGTACCTCAGATTGTCCAGACCGATTTTGAAAGAATTTACACCCATTTTTGTTGCATTAAGCCAGAATTGCTCGTATCTGATTTCCCTTTGACTTTATCCTTAAAGTACATGATATCCTTTTGAAGGTCCAATATCGGTGGGATATCTTGCTCGCTACCCAACTGATGCATCACCCTACTCGGACTGTAAGGTCCAGTGCATTTGAGACCTATCAGAACTAGAAGAGGTTGCATGCGACATCCAGAAAAAATTACCTTAGGATTGAGCCATGGATAGGTCCAAAGGATATTGTCATGTGTTCTTGCTTTGAGAAATTCGACCCAAGCATTGACTCCCACAGGAAAAGAAAATTTATCAAAATGCATTCTCTCCTCCATGGCGTACACCCGATCATCCAGACAACAATCGACCACATAGAAGGCGTATGCAAATGCTCCATCATCCACAACTGTAATATTAAGTTACTCCCCTCAAAAAATCGAATCCCTCCTTTCACCTCAGTCAAAGCCTTATATATTTCAGTTAAGATCATTGGTACAATGGTAACTTGCTCCTTTTTATTGACTAAAGCCATCGCCACTGATTGTAAACGGGTATTGATACGCCTCTCATCTAATGGGAACACTAAGATACCCAGTAGAGCCAAACAGAAAACATCGAGACGACGTTGTTCTCACTTCTCCTTGGTAGTACAAAATTCACAAAGCAGTCAAAACTTTTCGAGGACCCAAATCTAGCAAACAAAATAGTCGAAGGAAATCCAAGATTGTTTGAGGCACCCTAAATTCTTGTTATCTTTCAACCCACAAAGTTGAAGAAATCTCTTGCCCGTATGATTTCGGGCAAAAATTATCTGTTGACCCATATAAGGCAATCGAAACAAATGAGATATTTCAGCCAGAGTAGGAGTCAATTCACAACTTTTGAGCCTAAACACCAAATTGTTTGGATCCCAAAAGGTCAATACAACCTCTATTAGATCTAGACGGGGCGTGAGATCAAGAAGTGCTACCAGATTGTCTAAAACTTTCCTCACTTCGTGTTTTTCAGAGTAATTGAATGTGCCCCACCACTTGATCAACTTTTTGGCTACCTTGACAACCATAAGGACTCTAGACTTTGTGAAAAAATCCATCCTGTAATAACACAAAACATGTTACCTCAAAAATTCGATAGGAGAAAAATTCCCAACCCTTGAGACTTTGACTTGGACATGTCGAGGGGACATACCACTTTATGACTCCAAATCGCCGAACAGTACCACTGAATAAAATCAGCCTACTTGGCTAGGACAACTAACAACACTAGATTATGGGGAGAAAAACCTAGGCTAAGACTAAGACAAAGGCCAAAAATAAAGATTACCGGACCCACCAAGGGTTGCCTATGTATCCTGCCCCAAGGGGCGGGAATCAGGTATGCGTAGTTCGTCCAGATTGGACAATTAAGGATTAAAGAACAGACTAAGACTTGACCTGAGAGACGCGATTACAAACAGACGATGAAAGATGTCAATAAAATCTTTTGAGTTTTTCAATTTGACACTTCACATAAAACTGACACCAACGATTATGAAAGAAAAAATCTTTTTGGGTACTTCAATTATATGATATGTACAAAACCTCTACCATCTTTTTTGCATTTTTCTTTTATAAAAAGCTCCTATTAAAAGAAATCTTTTTTGAAATTTTCAAATTATGGACGCTTACTAAAGAAACAAAGCAAAATCTTTTTGATGTTTTTGTTTTTGACAAAATGAGTGCAAAAGGTAAAAAAATCTTTTTGAATTTTTGAATTATGAAAAACAAAAGCCATAAAGAACACTAAAAACTACGAAACCCTTTTTGACTCACTTTTTCTCTGTTTTTTTTTTATTTTCTTCTTTTTTTTCAAACACACCCTACTTCTAACACATGCTTTCCCCAAATCAGTCCATCAAATGACCACATTACCCTTAAAGATGTAACATTTAGCACATAGGGATGCTTTAAAAGTGAGTCTCCTACAAAGGACCATGTGGGCCCTGCTAGGTATCAATATGATGCACATACGAATGACCTAAAGACTGACCTATATTGTGGTTTACTAACAAGGCCGTTCAGGGGAGCATATGATCGATAGTGGCTGCTTTGCTTTCCACCCATTCCATACGTCTGACGGCTCCCTCTCCTAAAATAAGGGTGACTCAACTAGAGTTTGTGTACATGACGTGCACTCCAGGACTTGTTGCAGTAAGAATGGCTCGGGTTATGCACATGATGCCAAATATAAAGCAGTAACAAATACGATAAAAACTGTAAACAAAGAGCACGTAGGCACTCAACAATGATAGACAATAAAACAAAACAATTCAAACAAAATGTCTATACACCTATAGTATCAAACTAAACCGATACAACTCCAAAATTAGCTCAAATTCTGAAAAATCCCCAGCAGAGTCGCCAGAGCTGTTACACCCCCTTTTCAACTCCAAAAGAATTAATTTATAGTTTTGAAAGGGTTTTTATTAAAGAGACAAAAGATGAAAGTTGTTTCAAAAAGGATTCATTTTTACAATTAACTCAGAGTCGCCACTTGGCATAAATCGGGTGTGCCAAGTCACCATTGAAAATCCTTTTGAAAATGGTTTTGACTCTTTTAAATTGATCCGCGAACAGAGATTTCAGCTAAGGAATTATGTTGATCGAGGAAAAGGTGTTAGGAACCCCTCGATCCCGTGGTTCGACTACGGTGTCTTGGTGGAGCATATCGGCTAATTTGACATTACAAATGTATAAACCACACAGAACACATAAAACAATCAATCAAACACACGACGCAAAACGAATCCAAAATATAGTGTTCAGTCCAATTATACAGTCCAAAAATAGAAAAAATGCGAAAATATAAATCCTATCCTAAACTAATCTTAAACTATGCTCCAATGCTTTACTCGATGCCTCGGGCCTTCATCACGAACCTCTTTTGTGTACATGATACGTCGGGACATTCCCCGGTAAAGAAGTACAAAAGACTTTGAGGCATTCTCCGGCGAAATGAATACAAATTTTCAATACTAGTAAACCAAACCATTCAACAAAATTTCAAACATTCAACAAAATCATGAGTCCTAAACGTTGCCTACCCAGAACCTATGATTTTCCTACCAATCCTTGGTCTAAAACATGATACTATCGATGTTCAACATCAACAATGAATCAAAATACCACAATATTCACTTTATTCAATTCTCAATTCCTACCCCAATTTCATTCTCAACCCCGATTTTGGCATTCAATTACCAATTTCAATTATTCAACCAGACATCGTTTTCATCCAATTTGTGCCATTCAAAGTCAATCATTCAACATAACATATATCAAGAAACAAATCACTCGATAGAACAAACACATCAAAACACCTTCATAACCATATAAAATTAAAGGAATAGAGATGAAGAGTGGACCTCCAAAGCTTTTCTGATTCAAATATTATTTGGATGAAAAGAATAAATTTGCATTCCGAATCCGTGAATTAAACCTCGACCAATGAGCAAAACCTCAACAACACCAAACTCGACCCCAAATCTCGCAACTCATGACGTCGATAAGCCACAATTCAATCGACGAAGATCAAGATGAAGAAATGGGATTTTGGTCCTGAAAATAGAAGAAACAGGGGAGGGGCTCGATTAATTAGCTATCTTTTGTGGCTGTTTCAGTGTTTTTGGGATGGAATGGGACTGTCAGCTTCAACGGAAGGATCGATTTTGAGTGTTTTCCAGCCAAAGAAGGCGTTTTTCGATGAGAATTTCACTGGAACAGTAGTTCCCCGCCTCTTTCTTTCCTCTCTCATGCAAATCTCCCTCAAATCTCTTTAATTTTTCTCACTCCGGCCAGTTCTCCTTTGTTTTTAGTCCTAAATCTCTTTCCCGTTCAATATCCGATCAGCTCTCATGCTCGCCTCTTTTTCTCTCACTGTATGTGCAAGTCTATCGATGCTGAAGGGAGATTCAAGGTGGGTTGATTTTTGCATTTGTTGTGTGTGAACGATGTTGAAAAGGAAGAAACCCGATCCCTGATCAACTCTCCTCTTCTCACTATTTCTCTATCTCTCTCTCTCGGTCTCTCACTCTGTTCTCACCATCTCTCTGTGTATAGTGATGTGTGTGAATTTCAGTTTGGTTTGTGGAGAAGAAAGGGAGTTTTTCCTTGAGATGTGCTGTGAGTGTTCTAAGCCAAGAAGATTAGTCCCCCTTTATGGCGTGATCTGTGTGGGTGTATATACTCTGTAATTGAGAGTGATGGTGAGAATTTTGTGGTAGTGGGGTAGGTTAGGTGGGTAGTGAGGTGGGGGTAGGGTTAGGGTGTGATGTGATTTATTTTGATTGGGTAGGTTCTTAGGATGAGATAAAATTAGCTAGGAGGTTGTTATTTTTGTCATTTTGTGGAGAGATTATTACATGGTTGAGGGTACACGGTAGATAAGGTAAAAATGAGAAAACTAATTTTTCGGAGGGACAAAATTAGGTGTCTACAAATGTCAAGCACTAGAGAAAGAGGAAGAGGTGATATAACTAACAACATTAAGGAAGGCTCGATATGAGATAGGATCGACTCAACAGAGGGTGGACTGTAAACTTGTGTTAGATTGTGTCAGTTTTTGTCATGAATTGACTAGTTTTACGATTAATATCTCTAAGTCTTGTCAGTTTTGCCATCTTTGCACAATATTTTACTATCTCTAGATCGAAAACCTGACTAGTATGTAACATAAAACTTCTACAATTTGTGTTTGCAAACAATTTCTTTAACAAAGTTAGAAAGAGAAGCTCTTGCAAAGCGACTACTATCGTACACCAATGGCTCTTTTAAGGCTATTCTGACATGAACTTAGTGGTTAATGAAGTTCCAATTTGGGCTCCTCCGCTGATAAGGCCATCAGAACTATTTCCACCACTTGAATTAGCTTGATCAAGATGATCCTCTGAGTCGCAATCATGTTGTCCAGCAGGCTTTGCCAGTATCACAACACAAGTCTAATGATCAAAAAGAGCACTGTTGAACCTGAATATGCAAAGGATAGACAAGGATCTTTCATATCTAATGTTACATCTTCCCCTCTCTCTTCCTATTCTTTCAATATCAATGATCTTCAGGACTCACCTATGTCTCAACGATAAGGTAAGATAGATACAATATTGATTTTGAATAATAATTGATTTTGAGTAATTGAGGAGATCTGAGTAAAAAGTTTGTCCTGGACGGCAATTAGTTATCGCAAGGTAGAGGAGCTATGGTGGACAAGATCGAAAGATAGTAGTATATTCTTACGGAGTATTTTGTTATTGGATGGCTTGATTTTTCAATTTTTCTCTCCCTTAGTTGGATTGTGGAGTACTAATAGTATTTTTGCTTTAATTTGATATGACGTATTTTTTATTAACGAAGCCAAATATATAAAAAGCGATTAAATTGTAACGAGGTTCGGCAGAATTTTATTTTCAATCTACTCCTTAGACACAACCAACTAATTTTATTTACTTCAAAAGAATACAAGTGAGATACTATAAGATAGAAAGAAGAGGCGAATGTCTTAAAAGATGAGAAGGCTATTGAGAGATGTGTTCTACAAATGAACCAAATGTCCACATTTATAGGAGTGAATCTTCCACTTGACGTGATCAGTGATATCATCATTAATTATGCAATGTCAAACTTTAAACTTGTGACTACCATTATCAAAGTTTAAACTAGTGACAAAGTTTAAACTTGCGAACAATTTTATATTAGTTATAATCAAATGTTCACACTAGTTCTAAAATCCAGTCAAATTTAACATTTTTTTCTTAAGGTTATATTGATGAATAAAACATGATATTCATAAAAAGTTTAATATCAAACAACATTTACTATATGCACTTACATAGTTCATACGATAGGCACATCCTTTTTTTGTTTTTTTTTTTCATTTTTATTTAACGTTTCTTTATTTTAATGTAAATTAATATATGCAACAAGAGCAAAAACAACAAAGAAGAAATTATGAAACACGAGAAAAGCTATGATTGAAAATGATATACATCTGTTCTTTACATATGATATGTCAGAACCTTTTTATAAAGTCATTGCTTTTGATCTAACATATTAAGTAAATAAATTCATACAATGTAATATAAGGCTAGAGATGAATATAATACAATTCTTCTTACGAGGTGACAAAGTCGTCACCACAAGACAATTCTTCTTTCGAGGAGACAAAGTCGTAGCCACAAGACAATTCTTCTTCTGAGGAGACAAAGTCGACACCACAAGGCAATTCTTCTTCCAAGGAGACAAAATCGTCACCAGAAAGCAATTCTTCTTTAGAGGGGACAAAGTCGACACCACAAGGAAATTCTTCTTCCGATGAGACAAAGTCGTCACCATAAAGCAATTCTTCTTCCGATGAGGCAAAGTCGTCACGACAAGGACTCCAAATTCTTCCTAATGGGAAGTGGTTTTCTTTATAACTATAAACATCCTTAACGTAACCCTCGTATGGATGTTCATTAGTTTTCAATTTTCTCCAACTATTTTTTACAACGTCATGAAAATAAAACGTAAAATAACCTAACTCAATCACGACGTATACAATCTCCCCATCACAAGAATTGCAAATTCCTCTACTAGTCATGTAAATATCCCCAACTTCTTGATTCAATAAAATGATAAATCCTCTTCCCCTACGGGCGTAATGTACATGACTGCTAATTCTCCCTTCACTTCTATTCTATCAGCTTGAAATTCGGATTAAAGAATGGGCTTAAATCATCGCACAATTTGATATTTTTAAAATTTTCAGTTTTTACATTGAACGCAGCTATGAAGTTATCTTTGCAATCGAACATATAGAAAACTCCGTCAATGCAAACTCTCCCATTAAAAATTGGAACAAAATCAATCATGAAGCTACTTTCAATCTCTCTCCATGATTCGTCTATACCTAATGTGAACACCCAATTTCTTGTGGGACCCAATGAAGCATCACATGTCATCAAAATTTTATATTTATTTTCTTCTGGTTCATAACCTAATGAATAGTTATACGAAGGGTCAAAACTCAAAATCAATTGAGCTAGGAGGTTTTCTCAGGTTAGAGAGACGTATTACTTCTCTCGTACTGGGATTGTAAATTCTAACAGACTCCACATCCTGATTCCATACGCAGAACAAACCATTCGCATACATTACATGATCGTAATGAAGATTATCGAAATTCCATCTAGAGGCTTTTCCATTTTCCGATTGCTCCATAATGTAAAAACCTTCGCTTTTCCGCACAAGCAGCTTTGTTGCACCCTCACGAATCATAGAACGACATTGATGAATATCAACAAAATTTGATTTCGATACAAGAGAATTAAAAAATCTAGAAACACACCTGAATTGCATCAATGACGTGACAGGAAGCCATGAGAATATTTCAACAATTATTTCATCATGGCGGCTGATGGTTTAACTAAATAACAAGAAGACTTTATAAACAAATAGGTTCCATTTCCTTCTAAAATTGCTATTATTAGTAGAGCTTTAATACGGGTTGGCCCAGCCCAGCCGGGCAAGTCCAAGAGGGCTTTGAGTTTGCGGGTCAGCCAGGCTGGCCCATCAAAATGATGGGCAAGAAAACACCAAGCTCACACCATTACTCTTGGCTGTGAGTCTTACAGGTCCGTCTACTTTTTAAAAAATAATATTTTATAATTTAATTTAGAATGTTAACAGACATAAATATTACTAGAAAATATTACATAGTGTTAATACTTGTTAATCGAGACTCTAACACCCCAAAAAATGCTCATAATAGCAAAATTAAATAACTTTTGACATGATATCTTTCAAACCAAATAAAAATACTAATAAACAATTTAAATAGTTGCATGTATTTGACTTACAGGGCGGCCAATGGGCTAGCCAACCCACTTTGTTCAAGTTACATGGGCCACGGGCTTATCCGGCCGGGCTAAAAAGCCCTGTTCTTAAATGAGCTGCAAAAACTGAAGCTCAACTCCATCAAATTACAGGCCGGGTCGGGCCGGCCCAACAACTCTGTCCCATATTGACGTCTCTAAATTTATTAGTCAAATCAATTTTTTTTTTTTAAATAATAATAAGTTGGTATATATATATGGTAAGAAAATATTTTTGGGACTAAACCCTAACATAAATCCTTTTTCCTGGTATATGTTTTCCTTCTTCACGATTGTACTAAAACCCTAGCATATTATATAATGGGAAAAAAGAAATTAGCCTTTGATGATGTTGCTTACATTCTTCCAAGTGATATCCTATTTCTCATCCTTATTAAGGTACCTTCTGTTAAATCTTTGTTACGTTTTAAATCTATTTCTAAGTCGTGGAATATTATAATCTCAGACAATGAATTCAAGAGAAGTCATCGCCATCAATCCAAAGCTTTGGGACGTGAAAAGCTAGTGTTACACAAAAGTAGTACCGATGAATTCGAGTTTAGAGACTTGGAATCTTCCCAATTAGTTATGATGGCAAAGGAAGTTTTTACTCCAGAAAAATTCCGAAAAGCCATCGTATTGTCCTCATGTGATGGCTTGTTGCTTTTAAAGAACCCTACGGTTTTGTGGAATCCGTCTACTGGAGAATATCAAACTCTTACGTGCCCTTATTTTAACTACAAAGGCAAAGTTAGTGTTCCAAATGCTTGTGGGTTGTGTTATGATTCTAGTGTCGATGATTACAAAGTTATATTGATCTATAAGTCGAGTTATGCTCTCTATTCTCCGAATAACGATTGTTGGGCGAAGAAACAAATTTCACTTCGTGGTATAGTAACATTACTACAAAATGGTTACTTCTCTCAGGGGACTAATGCCAATGGTTGTGTATTTTGGTCATACTACGACCGCGTTGTAGGTGTAACTTCTACAATCATATACTTTGATGGGAAGTCAGATGAACTGAAAGAGCTTCCATTACCAGATTTTGTACGTGAGGATGATTGGTTTGGTTTAACTACTTTGAAAAGTTGTCTTAGCTTTTATGGAGGCAACGACAAGAGTCTAGTATTGGACATATGGACTATGGAATGCCATGGAAGCTGGAAATGGTTAATGAACGTATGCAACTTGCCCTGTATCTGCGAAAAGTTTATAGAAGATATAGTGCTTTTGGGCTGCAGGCGAAATGGTGAAATTGTCTTTCAAGGACTGAAAACTTCTCAACTTTTTATATATAACCCTAGCCAACAATTGCTTACAGAAACTCAAATATCGAAAGATTTCTCCAAGAATGGGGATCTTCTCACAGCTTCAGTATGTTTGGATAGTTTGTATTTCAAGTCTTAGTGTCAAGCGCAAGAGGAATCAACTCAATCGCGCGTCATCATCTAAATCCAACATGTTTGGATAGCTTATATTTCCCTAGACTTTAATGTAATGTGTGGAAGCAACTCATTGATTTACATTGATATGGAACGTTGAGTTCTTTTTTAAAAGGTTTTGCAATCTTCT
The DNA here is from genome assembly GCF_002878395.1 of Capsicum annuum. Taxonomy (NCBI): domain Eukaryota; kingdom Viridiplantae; phylum Streptophyta; class Magnoliopsida; order Solanales; family Solanaceae; genus Capsicum; species Capsicum annuum. The sequence goes on from NW_025863160.1 coordinate 115,393, forward strand.
TATAGTATTTCTTATGCTTATAAATTATCTATCGATGTTTCTAATATATAATATGCATCATTACAAAATAGCTTCGAACCAAATGTTCATGATAGAGAGCCATATAAGTATAATGTGATATTATACTGGGGATTTTTAACAAATGTAGTTCCTAATTTTGTCTATCCATTATTCCCCTTTGATGCAAAAATAACCAAACAGTGTTTCTGCAGCTGTTATTTTGAGCTGCAAATAAGTTACCGATGGATCATGATATGCTGCCTGCCTATCATGCCAAAGGCGCTGCCGGTGGATATATGACAAAGATGTCCTGGCTCCGAACCAGCATTCATTCGCGAATCCTGCAGTGAAATGCTCAACTCGGAAGCTAATTCGCGTGTAGACAGTGTTGAGACTCTATCTATTCACAAAATTTTCTTTATTCCATTTTCTATTTTATATAGACTCGCTATAATGTAGGCGCGATGATGTAGCAATTGCCATTGTGATGGGTAATGCTATTTTGGTGTTTGGTTTGGTTAAACTCGCAAACACCTGATAGCTCTTTCCTTCTCTGTTGTAAGACGTCCAAGTTTGGGCGTGCCATTTATTAACTTAACCTACTTTGATACGCCTAATTTTTAGTCCAACTCGCTCATTTGACACCCCTAAAGGTAATTGTGCAAAGATAGCAAAACTTACAAGACTCGAGATATAAATTGTAAAATTGTTCCATTTTGGTAAAAGCTTTTCACACAATCTAACACACACTATACTTCAATTAAACATCATATCGAACGTTCCTTGACGTTGTTAGAAAGATCCTCTCGATCTATCTCTTACGCTTGACATTGAGACTCGAAGAATATAAACTATCCAAACATACTGAAGCTCGGGGAAAATCCCTGTTCTTCTTCGAGTACTCTTTGGATATTTTCGCTTCCAAATGTAATTGTTTCCTTGGATTATATATGAAAGTATTACGATCCCATACTTGAAAGAGAATTTCACCATTTCGTGTGCAAGACAAAAGCACTATACCTTGTACAAACGTTTTGCAAATACAGGGCAAGTTGCATATGTTCATTAACCATTTCCAGTTTCCGTACTTGTTCCATAATCCATGTCCAATCCTCGACTCTACGTATTGCCACCATATAAACTAAGACAGCCTTACGTATTGCCACCATATAAACTAAGACAGCCTTTGAGAGTACTAGTCAAAAAAAAAGAAGTCATTCTCATGTACAAAACAGTTGGAGAGTTCGAGCAACTTAGGTCCTCTCTGTGAGGTTATTTGCATGTTTGGATAGGAGATCTCAGGTCATCGAACACCATTATTGTTTTATCTAAAACAGTTGTTGCACTTTGATGTTGTGAGCCTGTACAATTTGTTGAATTGTCATGATGTCTCTTTGATGTATTACATTTGCCTAAGATCATGTTTACAACAAGCATTGAATTCATTTCTAGAATCAAGTTTCCGAGGACAGTGATGGAGCCAGAATTTTCACTGAGTGTCAAAATACAAAGAAGTAAATCCACCAAGACATCAAAATGTGTCAATATATATACACACACATAAAGGAGATATTTTTACCTAGATTCCAAGTGTAATTTTCGGACAAAAGGTGTTGGTCGACACCCCTCAATCACATTTGGCTCCGCCACTAGCCGGGGATATGGGAGATGCGCCACTAAATTCCATACAAGGCTGCCTTCGAGTATTGAATACTCAAATTTTTTATCTTCTAAAGAAAATCAAGAACTCGTTTAATGGCCTTCCATTGATCAATACTACGATTACTAGTAAATCTGCTCAATTTATTTACTGCATATGCTACGTCAGGTCTTTCAATAGCGTTTGCCTTATCCACATCGATATATCACCATGGTACTTTTGAATTGACATTTAGTTTATAGCTCTCTGCAACTTGACCTACGATCAGTTGATTTACTACTTGAATTCTCATCTTGTTAAGAATTCGACTCAGCTTAGGCTAAATGACTAGTATATATAGGTATTTATGGGTATTCTATATCAATGTATCGAGATTATTAAACAAAAGAAAGACTATTAAATCACCCAATTCAAGAACATAACATTTCACCATCATATTGGATGTTTTTAAAGTAAATAGAATCCAAATCAACTACTACAACCATATATTAAAAAAATAAAACAGTCAGGTGCACTAAAGCTCCTGCTATGCGCAAGTCCAGAGAAGGTCCCCACCGTATTGTACACAGTCCTACCTTGAATTTCTGTCAGAGGTTGTTTTCAAGGCTTGAACCCGTGACCATATGACTAAAGATTACTCATCAAAGGTTGTTTTGTCTTGCGCTTGCATGATATTGAGTTTGAATTTTGGAAAATAGACTCTCCGAAAATGCTGGAATTACATCAAGTTTGAAATCTCCAGATATACCAATTGGATTAAGAAATTTATATCGTTCAGGACCATACATGAGAAGACGTTCAAGCCCCATAATTCGTGCTTGAAAGATAATTTCACCATTTCTCGTGCATCCCAAAAGTACAATATTCCTCAGAAATTCATCGATAAAGACTGAATTGTAGCAATTAATTTTCATTATTCGGGACCATCCATCGTGTTCCATGATCCAAACGTCCAATTCACAGTTATATAAACGGCTACCACCATATAAACCAACACAACCTTTCAAACAAGCCAAACGGTATGATTCATATGCACCTATAAACTCTGGTCTCGGAAGCTCCTTTAGTTCATCTGACTTCACATCAAAGTATGTAATCGTATCAAAACTACATACTAATCATTTATTACTCGAATTCAGAGACCAAAATATACAACCATCAACACTAATCCCTTGACCATAGTCCCGGGACATATGATCAAGTGCTCGTACTTTACTATACACACTTTTTTTCTTTGTCCAATACCTCCTCTTTACATGATATATCACATAAAAATATTTATAGATCAATATAAACTTGTATTCATCGTCACTAGAATCACAACACAATCCACAAGCACAAGCATGCAGAGTGCTCATCAAATTCAAATATGGACATTCGAAGAGTTGATTTTCATTAGCACAAGGATTCCACAAAACATATTTGTTATCATCCATAGGTTTCTTCATTAGTACTAAAAAATCACACGAACACACAACTTTAGGGTTTCGAAATTCCTTTAGAGGAAAATGTTGTTTTCCCATTGCTATTTTGGGATTTTCCAAATCTCTAAACTCGAATAAATCTTCATCTAATTTTAACAATAATTGCTTCTTGGAACTCGAGGCTTTGGACTGATCATGGTGAGCTTTCTTGAATACTTCATCGGATATTATTACATTCCACGACTTAGAAACAGATTGAAAACGTAACAAAGATTTAACTGAAAGTCTACTAAGGATGCAAAATACGATATTAAATGAAAGATTAATAATTGTATCACCTTCAAAGGAAGGTGATTTCTTGTTTGGCATTGTATCTCTTATGAGTTAATTAATTAAGTTCATACTAAAAGGTATATTATTTATAAAATTTCACAAGCGGTTTTTGTGACGGAAAAGGGCTCTTTTATTTCCTTATTTTAGCAAAAAAAAAAAAAAAAGAAACTCTTTTTTAAAGAGCTTTTGCTATATTAGCTAATTATTTCAACAAAATAAAAAGAAAAAGAAAAAATATATGGTAATTTTACTTTTATAAGTCTTGTCACTTTCAGTTTTTGATTTGGTAATGTAAATTTTGTTCAACGATTTTATTATTCCAAAATTATATGTATGCTTGAAATTATATAATTTTTCCTTTTATATATATTTTATAAAAACATTATTTATTCTGTAGATAAGTTCATAATATAGATTAAAATGAAGAAATATATCTCTAAACTCAAATACACCACCATATGGTGTGACAATATGTGCTTTTGGGGACGCGAAGCTAATTTGGATAGATCAATGTCACTTTTCTTGAACTCATTATCGGATATTATAGCATTCCATGACTTAGAAACAAATTGAAATCGTAACAAAGATTTATATAAGTTTGCCCTGCAAAAATTTACGCATAGCTAAAGATATTTTGGTCCACAAATGTTCATTAAAAGAAAAGTAGTGACAAAATTAAAGGCCATCAATTTAAAGGGCAACAATTAAAAGACCGCCTCAAAATAGGGCAGTCTTGATGAATAATATTCCTTCAATTCATTTTTAATTGTCATAATTTTAAACTATATCAACATTTTAAAATATAGTTTTTATGATATGAGAAAACTTACAAGCTTCTAGTATTTTGATATAGTTTTTGAGTACTTATATTTTAATTTAAAAAATTAAATTATTTTAATTTAATTTAACTTTTAAAACAAGTGATAAGTTAGGTGTTCAAGCCAAAAATAAATAATAATAAATCCCACCCCCAACAACCTCGGGAGTATAGAGTCATAACACAAACCACAAGCATGCGCTTTTTTTTCTTGGAAACTCCAGAAAAAAACGTAGCCGCTACAACCTCTGCCCTTTGGGTGAGCACCTTGTGCGCACTGGGTAAACCCCTCACTGTGCAATCGCTCGTAAACCACACAGGAGATGTAAAATGCACTAGGTAAACCTAGTGCAACGAGCTAGATTGAGGAGCACTGTACAATCGCTCATAAACCACACAGGAGATGTAAACTGCACTAGTTAAACCCCGTGCGACGAGCTAGATTGAGGAGACATTAGGGGGATCGATACCGCGACCTCCGCTTTGGAAGTCACCCCTCAAACCAACTCAACCACACCTGAAGGTGCAGCATGCGCTTTTTGATGTTTGACATCATAGTAATACAAGCCGTTATCATGACATGAAAGAGTTTCAAATTCATCTCTGGTAGACGGACTCCACAAAACATAATTTTTGTAGACTTACAGTTCTTTAAAAACACCAAGCCATCAACCACAAGGATTGGTGTGGTGGTTCAGCACCTCACCCCTTAAGCAAGAGATTGGGGGTTCGATCCCCCCTGTAGTCAGTTCCCTACCATTTAATGCACTGACTGTGGAACGGAGGATTAGTCTCATGGCTGTCGGCTGAGGGGATATATACCTTGGGAAACCAAAAAAAAAAAACACCAAGCCAACATATAGAGCACAAGATTTCAGCACCTTTGGAGGTCTATAAAGTTGAAAGCATAACTTCTTTCTTGTAACAAGAGCTTTTAAGTGTTCAGACTCATAAAAGGAAAATTACCATATATTTCAACATTGATTTTTTCTTTTTTTTTTTCCTTCTTTTGGATGAAATAAATAGCTGATATGGCAAAAGCTCTTTAAAAGAAAGAGTTTTTTTTTTTGTTGTTGCTAAAATTAGGAAATAAAAAGAATCCTTTTCCATCACAAAAACGGCTAGTTGAAATTTTATAAATAATATACCTTTTAGTATGAACTTAATTAATTAACTCATAGGAGATTATACAATGTCAAACAAGAAATCACCATCCTTTGAAGGTGATACGATTATTAATCTTTGTTATGTCTTCAATCTGTTTCTAAGTCGTGGAATGCTATAATATCCGATGAAGTATTCAAGAAAGCTCACCATGATCAATCCAAAGCCTCGAGTTCCAAGAAGCACTTATTGTTAAAAGTAAATGAAGATTTATTCGAGTTTAGAGATTTGGAAAATCCCAAAATTGCAGTGGGAAAACAACACTTTCCTCTAAAGGGATTTCGAAACCCTAAAGTTGTGTGTTCGTGTGATTGTTAGTACTAATGAAGACACCTATGGATGATAACAAATATGTTTTGTGGAATCCTTGTACTAATGAAAATCAACTCTTTGAATTGGATGACTCCACGTGCTTGTGCTTGTGGATTGTGTTATGATTCTACTGACGATGACTACAAGTTTATATTGATCTATAAATCTTTTTACGCGGTCTATCATGTAAAGAGAAAGTACTGGACAAAGAAAAAAAATGTGTATAGTAAAGTACGAGCACTTGATCGTGAAATGTCACGGGACTACGGTCAAGGGATTAGTGTTGATGGTTGTGTATTTTGGTCTTTGGATTCAAGTAATAAACAATTAGTACGTAGTTATAATACGATTACATACTTTGATATGAAGTCAGAGGAACTTAAGGAGCTTCCAAGACCAGATTTTATAGGTGCATATCAATGTTTGAAAGGTTGTGTTGGTTTATATCATGACAGATATATTTTTGGTGATGGAAACTATGAATTGGATGTTTGCATCATGGAACAAGATGGATGGACTCAATTAATGAAAATTAATTGCTACAATTCAGTCCTTATCAATCAATATCTGAGGAATATTGTACTTTTAGGGTGTACGAGAAATGGTGAAATTCTTTTTCAAGCAGGAAGGGAACTCGAATATCTTGTTATATATGATCCTAAACTATATAAATTCGTTTATCCAATTCATAAATCCAAAGATTCAAAACATGACATAATTCCAATATTTTCAGAGAGTATATTTTTTCCGAAACAGAATACTCAAAATCTCAAATTGATGAGTAATGCTTAATTTTTTTTATTTTTTTTTTAGTTTTATTCCTTTTTCAGACTTGTATGGCTGTATTTTGGATTCTATTTACTTTAATAAAAGCATCCCTATGAATTATGATGGTGAAAGGTCAATTTTTAAATTGAGTGATTTTAGTCTTTTCTTTTGTTTACTATATTCATTGAAGAGAGGTTTTGAGTAATTTTTTTTCCAATATTGTCCGTATCACTAAGTAATTATATGTCAGGATCCAAAATAGAATCATGACTGGTACCAAGGAGTTTAGGACTCCAAAGCAAGCCTCATCAGAATTCTACAGAAAATCGGGAAAGTTACAGGGGTCTCTTGGGCGTTAGTGGTTTGGGTTGTTCGTCGCGGCCAGGGGCTCCGACTCGGGTCGTGACAGAATTGTATCAGAGCCGCTCATGTGTCAGTCCTGTCAATGTGGGCCATAGTTCATATTGAGTGTAGGCAAATTCCGGTAAGGCGGGGCAAACCTCAGCGGGGACGCTGAGTTAATAAAGGGGGGGGGGGGTGTATGTGACACCCTAACTTAGGATAAGGAATCCCACATCAGCAAAATACAGAAGGGATGCTGGGTATAAAAGTAGACAAGTCATACATCCTTGAGACAGGTTATAAAATCGTGCGAGCCTGGGCCCACAACGGACAACATCACTTGTGCATTGGAGAGTTACAGGGGTCTCTCAGGCTTTAGTGGTTCGGGTTGTCCGTCGCGGCCAGGGCTCCGGCTTGGGTTGTGACATTAGTAGTTAAATTTAGATTTGTAAAATATAGTTCATATAGACAATTTAGTGATACAATCTCTTAGTGAATACGTTAAGGTAAAAAGTAGACAAGTAAAAGAGAACGGATAATCAGGTGAATAATCAAATTTGAACGGTTTGGTTAAACTTTATTTACACAATCTACTATTTTTGGAGTTTCAATTTATGTTAAACATTTTCATTTTTAGTCAATTACAAAAAAAAATGTCTATATTGATATTTCCTCGGTCTCATTTTAACTGTTGCTTTCGTTCAAAAATATTATTTCATAATAATTGTCATTTAAGGAGTACAAGACTAAAAAATTATTTCTGTCTATAACCTTAACATTAATGGCGTACTTCCTCGGTTCAAAATATTTATCATGTTTTTTATTTACACACCTCATAAGAAAAATTCATTACGAGAGGTGTTTGACTATTCTGCCTTTATTTATGGTTTAAGATATAATTTTTTTTCTTTGAATATTTTACTCTAGTTTTATGTCATAACTGAAGTATTTGTAGAATTTAAGGCAAAAATATTTTCCTTTAGTTTTATGTCATAATTGAAGTATTTATAGTCTTTAAGAACAATTTAAGTTTAGACTTCTTATTTATCCTAAATATAATGATTCATAACCACGCAAATGTTATTTTTTATTTATTTCGTCCGCTTGTAGTAATTCATGTTTCACTCGATATACTTCTTAATAAGCAATACATAAGATGGTAATAATAAATACGGGTGATATAATAAGAGTAAAATAAGTATAAAATGATAAATCATCTCTTGATTTTTCAAACTGAATAAGTAAAAGTGGACATCTGTTTTTTTTTTTTTTTTTTTGTATAGTGGACAAGTAAAAGTGAATATCTATTTTTTTTGTAGCGGACAAGTAAAAGTGGACACAAAAGCATTAAAAAATTGAATAAGGACGAAGTAGCTATAAAATGATAAATTATCTCCTGATTTTCAAACTTAACAAGTAAAGTAAATATCTATTTCTCTTGTAATGGTCAAACAAAAATAAACATATGAAATATTTTAAATCATTAATTTTAAAAGTCTTTTTTTCATTCTTAAATACTCAGGTAAATCAAGCTAAGCCACTTCATAAATTGTAACATACCTTTTAAGTCTTTTTGGTGTAAGAGGAAAAGAAGACCATAAATTGAAATCTACCTAAAAGTTATTACATTCATTATTTTTATTTTCATATATTAAACAAGTAAAAATAAACATAAATAATATTTAGATCATTAATTTTAAAAATTTCATTTCAATCTTAAACTCTAGACCAGTCAAATAATTTCATAAATTATAATATATCTTAGGTCTTTTTTGGCAAATAACCATAAATTGTAATATATCTACACTAATTACATTCACTAATTCTTAGGCTTCTAATCTCTATATAAACTAACATAATATTTCTCATTTTCTTCAACAAAAAATAATAAACCAATGGAACAACCAAGAAATGTAAACTCAATATTAGAGCTCACAATTCAATCTCAGGTTTTTATTTCACAATTTATTTTTTGGTCATTTAGAAAAAATGCATCTTTTAATCTTTCAATTATTTATTTATATTTTATGTTCCTTTTTGTTTTCTTTTTATTTTTGTATAGGATGGTTCAAAACTTTTCTTCCGCATGAAGCCTAATATAACTATGAGGACAATATTCAAATATTACTGTAAGGAAAAACAAATTATTGATTATCGGACAGTTCGTTTTGTATTTGATGGTCAACGTATTTCAGCAAGAATGACTGTAGAAGAAGTAAGATCTTAATTTGCTTATAACTTCGATGTAATTTATTGTTTTTTTTTGTTTTTCATCCGGTGTCCGGTGCTCATATTGGAGCCCCGACTAATTCGAATCGCGCGTTGCAGCTCCCAACTTACTTTTCTCCATATCCAGGTCGAACTCGGGCCAATTTAGGTGGCAGTGCTCCCAATAGAGTTTTCTCCATACCCAGGGTGAAACTCGGGCCCATTAAGGTGGCATCGCTCCCAAAAGAGTTTTCTCCATACCCAGGGTGGAACCCTCGACCTCTGGCTAAGGGTGGACCAGTCTCATCCACTGCACCACAACCAATGTTGGTCGATGTAATTTATTGTTAATTCAATAGTTATAAAACTTTTTATTTTATTTTATTTTATGAAGGCTGGATTGAAAGATGGCGATCAAATCGATGCTGTGTTGGATCAAGATGGAGGAGGATGTGCACTCTAAATATGAAGAACAACATCAATATGTCGCAATTTTTAAATTTCTGTTTTTCAGTAGAATCTAATTTAAGTGTCATGTGTCCAAGTTGACCATGAATATGTACTTTAGATTCACTATGTTATATAATCTTAAACATGATTATGTTAATTTTGAGGAGTGGTAATAAAGTTTTTTTTTTTTCCCTTTTTGGACATTTTATAAATTTTTAAATACCGAATATATAATTGTATTTTTGCTTGATTATAAAATGAAAATAAGTGTTAAATATATTTTTGAACGAATCAAAATAGGTCTATTTTGCTTTCTGATATGTTTTTGGCTAAAAAATGTCCTCGTCGATGCGTTTTTTTTCTTTTTAATTCAAAAATGTGTTTTAATTGTACAATTTGTCTTCTTTAATTTTACACTAGTCTCTTAAACAAAATCCTAACTTAAATTATGTAATCTTAACTTCATTTATGTGATAATAAAGTCTTTTTATTATTGGAGGCTCCATTTTTTTTTTTTAGTAGTAGATCTATGATTTTATTTTTGCTTAATTATGAGATATTAAAGTTTGTACGGAAAAAAATACAAAATCTTTATAAAAATAAGAAAAAAAGAGTGTCTCCAATATAACAGTAAAATTAGTTTAGAGACTGAATTAAAGCTTCAATATTTATTTAGTATATAAAATTTCAAATGAAGGCAATGTATAAGGCCTCCTATTAATAATTAACTTTAAATCATTAATTTTATTAAGTTGTGCGTTCTTGTGTAAATAATCAAACTCTATTTTATCGAAAAGTCGACCTTCTATGATCCTTGTATTTCATGTTCTTGTCTTTTATTTTCACATAGAATCAAATTTACCTTTTCGTTATATCATTTATAATATTCAATGGATTTTGAAAAATAAAACGGAGTACCTCTTCACTAATTCTTAAACTAATTAGAAAAAAAAAAAAAGAACTTGTATAAATCGTGTGAATTAAAAAAAAAAAATTGTAACAAACTACAAAACTAAAATGACTTAATATTATTCGTTCATTGGTATCTTTTTTTCCCCAATTCTTAGTCCATCATGATGGTATTCAGTTTCATAAAATCTATCTTTTTTCTTTTAAAATCACACATTTATTTTTAGTTTGACCGTCAATCTAATCATCTAATTTGTTTTTTGTTTTATCTTGCCAATGACACTCGATCTCGAAAAATATAAAATGTAAAATTAATTGACTCAATATTACTCATCTATAGGGCATTCAATTTCATAAAATCTATCTTCTTTCATTTTAAATTACATATTTATTCTTAGTTTGGCCTTCAACCTAATCACCTCTTTGGCACGATACTAGGTTTCAAAAATATAGACTATATATATAACTAAAGTGTCAATATTACTCGTTAGTAGAGATTCAATTTCATAACATTGATTTCTTTCTTTTAAGGTCACACATTTATTCTTAGTTTGACCTTAATCTGATCACTTGAGTTGCTTTCGCTTGCACTTAATACTGTGTTTAAAAAAATATAGAGCGTAAAACTGAAATGACTCAATATTACTCACCAATAAGACATTCAATTTCATAAAATCTATTTTAGATCACACATCTAATCTTTGTTTGACCTTTAATTTAATCACCTCTTTAGCGTGACACTAGGTTTCAACTTTCAAAAATATAAATGGTATCAATGATACTCATCAACAGAGATTCAATTTCATAAAATCGATTTCTTTCTTTTAATGTCTCACATTTATTCTTAGTTTGACATTTAGTATGATCACTTGAGTTGCGTTTGCTTGCACTTAACACTAGATTTTAGAAAATATAAACTGAAAAACTAAAATCACTATTAATAGGACATTCAATTTCATAAAATCTATTTTACATCACACATTTATTCTTAGTTTGACCTTCAATCTAATCACCTCTTTCACATGACACTAGATTTCAAAAAATATAAACCGTAAAATTAAAGTATCATAAAATCAATTTCTTTCTTTTAAGGGGGTCATACATTTTTTCTTAGTTTCGCTTGAATTGCTTTCTGCTTTGCTTGCACTTGACACTAGATTATTTCAGAAAATATAAATTGTAAAATTAAAATGAATCAATATTACTTATCAATAAGACATTCAATTTCATAAAATCTATTTTAGATCATATATTTATTCTTAGTTTCACCTTCAATCTAATCACCTCTTTCGCGTGACACTAGATCTCAAAAAATATAAACCGTAAAAAACGACTCAATGTTACTCATCAATAGAGATTTTTGTATCATGAAGCCGATTTCTTCTTTTAAGATGTCACACATTTATTCCTAATTTGACCGTCAGTCTGATCACTTGAATTGCTTTATGCTTCGCTTGCACTTGACACTAAATTTCAGAAAATATAAACTGTAAAACTAAAATGACTCAATATTACTCATCGGCATTCAGTTGAATAAAATCTTTTCTTTCTTTTAAAATCACACATTTATTCTTAGTTTGATCGTATCACTTGAATTGCTTTCTGCTTTGCTTGCACTTGACACTAGATTTCAGAAAAATATGAACCGTAAAACTAAAATAACTCAATATTACTCATCAACAAGGCATTTAGTTTAACAAAATCTTTTCTTTCTTTTAAAATTACAGGTAAATTTATTCTTTGTTTGACCTTCAATCTGATCACCTAAGTTACTTTTTCCTTTCGCTTGCGTGTGACACTAGATTTAAAAAAATATAAATGGTAAAAACTAAAACAACTTAATATTACTCATCAATAAGGCATTCAGTTTCATAAAATATACGGTCCTACATTTAGTTAAGTTTCGAAAAACATTTTCTATAAAACTGTAAATGACTAAATTTTACAGTTTGTTTTAAGATACGCACATTTATTCTTAGTTTGACCTTCAGTCTGATAACATAAGCTGCTCTTTGCTTTCTCTTGTGCATGATACAAGGTTTAAGAAAGTAAAATCTCTCAAGTAAAATCTCTCCGAAATATATTGAAACTACATGTGAATCTTTGGATATTTCAATTGGCTTAACGAATTTATGCCGTAGATGTGAAAATGTTCAGCTTACAAGCACACGTTGTCTACAAAAATTACTTGTCTACAAAGCTTACAATGCTTTGCTACATATATCGTGACCATATAGACCAACACAATCTTGCAAAGAAAGTTCAATGCACGCTAGCCTAGCTAATGATAATGTGTTTCAGTTGGTTGTTATGTTAGTTGTAGCGTGCGTTCCTTCCCTGATCACTTACTTGGAGTAATGTTTGTACATTTTCTTATTATGATATGTGTAAAAAATTTGCTTTTTTTCTAGAGTTTCGTTTACTTGACCGAAGGGTATATTTAGGTGTTGCATATCTTAATGTATAAACAAACATATTTTCCGACATAGTCCTTTTAGGCAGCATCCGTTTAGTCTAGAAATACCATTAATGCATCAATGGAGACTTGTAGTTGAAGCAATGATGGAATTTTTTTATTAGTGTAGACACCTAATTTTGTCCCTTCCGAAGTTTAATTTTATTCATTTTTAGTTCACCTTACCATGTATCCAACCCCATGTAATTATATCCCACAAAAATACAAAAATAAACAAAAACAATACCTCTAACTAATTTATCTTATTCTAACAACCTATCCAATTAAAAGACGACACCACACCCTACCCATACCCTTACCCTCACTACCCCACCTCACCCCTAGGCAGCCCACCCCACTCACGTGACCCCATTTACCCATTCATGTTTTATTTTCTCTCATGGAAACATATGATGATACATAATACATTAACAACAAAAAGAAGGGGGACCCACAGGGTACACTAACAAAAAGGACCCAACCTCAGGATATTCTATTCTTTCAAAAGAAGTCACCACGGCCATACAGAATTCACCATTAACGCCCATTTTTTTGGGGTGAATTCAAAAAGATTGACAGAGAAGACATTAGGGAGCTGGTTTTCCCCTCCTTTTCTTATTCTTCGCACACTCTCACAGCTTGGCTCGCTCACAAATCACTGAACATGAAACACAGAGAGATTAAGAGGGAGATCATGAGGGAGAGAAAGAGAGGCGAGAGAGAGATTGAGTAAATTAGAGAGAAGCTGTCAGAGAGATAGAGAAACAGGAAGAGAGGGAGAGAAAAGGGCCACTGGGCCAGAAATTTCCCCCGAGCAGCAACCCAACTCCCTTCCTTCACCAAAATCGATTACCAGTAGCGCAGTTTTACACCTCCGTTCAAGTTTTCTTTTTATTTCGTTTCATCTGTCAATTGAGGTTTGCGAGTTTAGTTGTGATTGAGGTTTCGATTGGTTTCCAAATCTGTTTCGAGGTCAAATTCGACACCAAATGGGGTTTCGCTCAAAGTTGGTTTGAGTCGAGGTCCCGAATCTGCGAAGCTCCTCCATTTGATTGAATAAAAGTGACATTAAGGTCCATTTCTTCTCTCGATCCTTATTTTTATTCTTTATTGATGTTGTGTGTGGATGATTTATGTGTTGTGTGCTTAGTTGGAATCTTCGTTGTTTGACTGTGTCAATGTTGGTTTTGAATTTTGAGACGTGATTTGATAATCGTAGCATTTGTTAATTGTTGATTGATAAAAAAGAAGTTTCGGGGTGAGAATTGAAAACTTGACATAATTGGTGAATTTTAGTTAGTTTGATTCATTGGTTGTTTGACTAGAAATGGATGTTAATCGAACTCGATAGTATTGCATTTTAGATCGAAACAAATAGGCAAACGTAAGTTGGGTAGGCAAAGTTTAGAATTTGTGATTGTTGAAGGATGAAATATTTGTGGAATGGTTTTGATTTATGCATTGACCTCTATTGTATTCATTTGGCCGGGGAATGCCCCGAGAGATTTGTATTGATTTATCTGGGGAATGCCCCAAAGTACCATGTACTTGAATACGACACACGATCAAGGCCCGGAACGTCAGATGGAGAAAGCAATGGAATGTAATTTAGAATTAGCATAGAATAGAATAGGTTTTTTGCATTTTTCTATTTCGGGATTGTAATAATAGGACTGGACATTATAATTTTGGATTTGTTTTGTTTGTTTATTTGTTTGATTGTTTTGAGTGATTTTATGTGGTTTATATATTCATAATGTCAAATTAGCCGATACGCTTCACCAAGCGACCGTGGTCAAACCACGGGATCGATGGGTGCCTAACACCTTCCCCTCGGTCAACAGAATTCCTTAGTCGGAGTCTCTATTCGCGAATCAGTGTTACAGAGTCAAAACCATTTTGAAAAAGGATATCCACGGGTGACTTGGTACACCCGATTTATACCAAGTGGCAACTCTGAGTTTTGAATACAGTGAATCCTTTTCGAAATAAATCTTCATTTTGTCACTTAATAATAAAAACCCTTTCGAAGTTAAAATCAAATCTTTTGGAGTATGAAAAAGGGGTGTGACAACTCTGGCGACTCTGCTGGGGATCTTTTCAGAAGTCGGTCTTATTTTTAGAGTCATATCGGCTTTGTTTGGCATTATGGGTGTAGAAACATTGTTTGTGATTATTGTTTGTGTTATTGTTATCACTGTTGTGCATTTTTGTGCTCTTTGTGTACAATATTTATCCTATATGTTACCGCTTTTATATCTGGCATCATGTATCTACCCCCAGGCCTTCTTTCTACAACAAGTCCGTAGTACACGTGTTGTACACGACCTCTAGTTGAGTCACCCTTATTTTAGGGAGGAGCCGTCGGTGTTATGGAGTAGGTGGAAAGCAAAGCAGCCACTATCGACCATACGCTCCCCCGAACAGCCTTGTTAGTGAACCACAACGTAGGTCAGCCTTTAGGTCATGCTTATATACATCATACTGAGACCTAGTGGGGCCCGCTTGGTCCTTTGTAGGAGACTCACCTCTAAAGCATCCCTACGTGCTAAATGTTGCATCTTTGAGGATAACGTGGTCATTTGACGGACTGATTTGGGAAAAATATGTGTAGGAAGTAAAGCGTGTGGATAATGAAAAAAACAAGAAAAAAAAAGAGTTTTGTAGTTTTTAGGGTTTTTTATGACTTTTATTTTTCACAATTCCAAAATTCAAAAGGACTTTTTTTTACCTTTCGCACTCATTTTTCTCAAAAACATCAAAAAGATTTTCCTTTGTCTCGTTTAACATGCATTCACAATTCGAAAACTTCAAAAAGATTTTTTCATTCATAGGATGTGTTTATAAAAGAAAAATGCAAAAAAAAAAAAAAAAGATGTTAGAAATTTTTTACATTTCGTATAACGAAAATACCAAAAAGATTTTTCTTTCATAGTTGTTGATGTCATTTTTCTGTGAAGTATCAAAATGAAAACTCAAAAAATTTTATTAACATGGTTCATCGTGACGTCTTTGGTCGTGTCTCTTAAGTCAGGGTCTAGCCTATTATTTAATCATTAATTGTCCAATCTAGATGAACTACGCACACCTAATTCTCCTCTTTCGGGAGTGAGATACGTAGGCAGCCTATTGTTGGTTCGGGGATCTTATTTAAAAAATTTAAAAAGATTTTCTTCACTCTTTATTTAGAGTAGGTGTTTCATACATATCTTGAAAAGAAAAATATAAAAAAAAAGAAAAAAATAAGATTTTCCTCAATAGTCGTAGGTTTCATTTTTGGTTGATCTTATTTCAAAAATTCAAAAAGATTTTCTTCACTCTTTATTTAGAGTAAGCGTTTCATATACATCTTTAAAAGAAAAATACAAAAAGATTTTTCTTTAATAGGTTCAAGTTTCATTTTCATATGAAATTCAAAATTGAAAATCCAAAAAGATTTTTCTTTGGTAATCATAGGTTTCATTTTGTATAGGAATTTTAAACGTGAAATGCAAAAAGAGTATTCTTTTGACAATTTGTTATTTTCTTCTCTTTTTAAAGTTTCAAGAAAAGAAAAAAAGAAAGGAAAAAGTTTAATTGGCCATTTTGGAAAAACTTCACGAACTATGCACACCTGATTCTCCTTTTTCGGGGGTGAGATGCGTAGGCGCCCTTCTTGGGTTCGGTGATCTTTTCTAAAAAAAAATAGGGGTTTTGAAGAAAAAAATGTTGAACTCTAACATATTTTTTACCTCTTGTTCAGCTAGTTTAAGGTGGTTGGTTTGTGGCTTCCTAGTTGGTCCTCCACATCATACTAAATCCAAGGAAGGGTTAGTTGTGTCCAACAAGGATATAGCGAGTGGCATCATGGATGAAACAAAAAGTCAGGAAATTGAGAGTTTAAAGGAAGAGAATTTGAGACTGAGACAACAAATGATGGAAATGTACCGAGCTTGGGCCAGTGGGCTGCCTCCACTTTCGTTCCCCACTTTTTTCCCTGCAAATACCTTGAGTCTTCCACCAAAATCGTAAAGTCAGTTTCTTACTGTTGTTGATACATCACAGTATGCCGTAGAATCCATTTCACGTCAAATACACCCCAATGCTTCCGCCTCTCATTCTTTAGCTCCTCAGTATAAGTCTACCACATTCATAGCATCACATACCGTCTGTGCTTTTATTGCTCAACCTTTTACTGAGGCTTCCACATTTCCTATCAATCCAACAGTTGCGCTGCCCCAATCTGCTAGTGGACCCATGTTCAAGGCTCTTGATGATCATCGCTATACTCTAGAGCCCACAGTTAAATTAAGAGGAAAGCCAAAATTTCTTACCAAGAAGCCTAGCATACCAGAAAAATCAGAGAAAATGGTGGGGAAAGTGAAGAGTGTAGAAAATGATATGGAAAGTTTCCTGGGACTTGTGGGTAAAGAAGATGTTTCATATAAAGACTGGGGCACAAGTATCAGCCCTCTTCAAAGCTTTGAGATATCGAAATTTGAGAAATATGATGGGCAAAGGATTCTGTGAAACATTTGGGATGATATTACAATCAATCCAGGGAAACTAAAGGAAACAAGAAGGGAAACACACCTATTGTCGTGCCAGGGCCAAAGCAGAGTTTGAGAGGTCCAACTCACCAATATTGTCAGCCTCAATCCTGAACTTACATATCAAATCCACTTACTCATCTGCAACAAGGTGCCTCTTTTCAAAATACAAGGAGTTTCATTCCACTTCCTCAATGTCCTTTGAATAATGCACAATTGTTTACCCATCCGTCTTCTTATCCACAATGGTATGCACCTTTCCCTCAACATCATCCTCAAATCGCACAAATTTACCAAGGAACCTCTAAATCCACGTTCCATCCAAGGCCTGAGTTCGCAATGATGAGGAAGGAAAAGGATAATTTTACTCCCATTGGAGAGTCGTATGCAAGTTTATTCCAAAGATTGGTACAGCAGGGCATGATCACTCCTCTCCTTAGGTATACTCCTACCCACATTCAAGAAGTTTTGATTCTAATGTATGATGTACATATCATTCCGATGTTCAGGGTCACAGTATTGAAGATTGTCATGCTTTGAAAAGAGAAATTGAAAAGATGATTCAAGATAAATCAATCATGGTGCAAAACATTGACAGTGAGGAAAGCTCTAGTCATGCTGATATACAAACCAGTGGCTAAGATGTCAGGCTGAGCAATTGAGAAGTGACCCCTCTCCTTAGTAGGAAGGGGTTTGGTAGCTTGTTTTGTTTTGTTTTTTGTTCTCCGAATTATTTCAGGGTTGTAGTTCGGGATCTGTCTTGTTTTGTCCTTTTGTTGTTTATGTTCAAACCCTTCTATCTTTTGTTTTGACTAAATGAAGTGTCTCATTTTCCTTTGTGTTTTAAATATGTGTTGTTTGTTAGTTTTCTTTACATAGTACATTTTATGTTAAGTCTAGTGATATGACATGCTAGTGAAATTTTTAGCCAGATCTGAAAATCCAGTTTAGGCATGAACATTGAATCAGAGGGTTAAAGTTAGAAAAAGAGAGCATATGAGAAAATAGATAGAGTGCTGAGACATTTGGTAACAAGTTAAGGCAATTATTTTGAGAATCACAAGAACAACTTGGTCATCGATCGTAAGGCAAGTCTGAATTACGTCAAATAGTGGACGTGTGATCGCTATATCAAGAGAAACAAGAAGATAAGCAGCTCCATGAAAGCATGAGTCATTTGATGTGAGGAATGTACAACAAAGGTGGAGTTTACAGAAGAAGTAGTGACGCACAGACTCAATCTGCTTAAAAAGATGTCGCAAATAATCTTCATCTCTCACTTTCAATTACATGTTATGTACTTGCATTCTCAAGGATTGATATGGTGAAGACATTTCATTCTGCTATCCAAACATTGTGTCATCATTTGTTTACCCCATTTGAACCTTAGTGTTATTTTCTTTCATACACCCTCTTTTGGAATCAAGATAGAGTAAGCAAAGTTCAAAGAATAGTGTCGAGTAAAAAGAAAAAGTCAAAAAGTTACAAAAAAGAGACAAAAATGTTTCCAAAAAAAAGAGTGTCAAGAAAAATAGAGTTAGAAAAAAAGAATCGCAAAGTGAAAAGAACGAATAAAAGAAAAAAAAAAGAAAAATCAGATCAAAGCAAAAGGACAAGTTGCCAAAACTACGCATAACCTGATTCTCCTCTCTCGGGGGTAAGATACGTAGGCTGCCCTACTAAGGGCTCGGTCCAACCAAATAAATAATTTAGAATCATCCGGTCAAAAGAAACTGGGGCATGAGTTAATCCTCATTTGTTTGAGTCGATTCCAAAAGTTGTAAGTTCTAACCCACTTCAAGTGTCGTTTGGGCCTTATGCCATCCTTTCTTTCTAACCCTATCCAAAAGCAAAATTACAACCAAAGAAAGACCTTCAGATCAATCTTCGAGAATGTTAAGGCTAAGCATGCAATGGATATGATGATGCATTTTGGCAACTACTTATCTTCCTCAGCATAAGGAATTAAGAGAGAAATAAAATATGAGAGAGTCTGATTGGTGAAAACCCTCACAGGCACCGTAAGGTGATAGTAAGTTGAGAGAGATAAAAATGAGAGAGTCTTATTGGTGAAAATCCTCACGGGCACTGTGAGACGATTGTGAGTTGGGAGAAATGAGAATAAGAGAGTCTCATTAGTAAAAACCCTCACAGACATGATAAGACAATGGTGAGTTGAGGAAAAGACCCTTCAAGGAGTCACTAGCCGAATGAGGTTTGAATGCAATTGGACTAAGAGAGCAACTCAATTTCAAGGCCATTAACTCAACAACAATTGGTAGAAAGTTTGGATGGAAAGATCAGGTAGCTTAATCCAAAATGCATGGCATAATCATTAGAGTTGACTGTCATGTCTAGAAAAAATTTTCATTTCTTTGTTTCAAATGGGGACACTCATTGTTTTTATTTTATTTTCTTGAGTCAATTGTCCAAATAAAAGTCATTGTGATTTTTCTCTTGTCTTTGAGTCAAGTTCGTGTCAAAATAAGTGAGAAAGATTTCAAAACTGGCTACCAGCTTCTTCAATTGCACAAAGCAAGAAAAAAGGGCCAGCAATGCTAAAGACATGATTGTGAGCCATAACAAGGCATGCAGAAAGTTTTGTCAACCAAAAAGTCTGGGAACTCATGGAAATACCATGTTTTAAAGGGTTTATCTGAGAAGCAGGGATACTGTATTTGTTTTAGAGTCACGCTTAATAATTGGAGTTTGGGTCAATGATGCAGCAAGTCAATGATATATGCTAATGGTTGGAAGCGAGGTTAAATGTGACCATGGCAAGAGCAATCTCCACAAAAGCCAAAGACACAAACCAACCACCATGTTTTTAAACTAACAAGTTTTCTTTGTATGAAATAGGAACACATGCTACCTTCGAATCAAGGATTTCAAAGCCTAAACATCAAGGGCCGTAATATTCTCACTTCTACAAATGCAAAAGGCAATGTTGCTACACATATTTGGTATTCAAACCCATATTAATTCAAGCGGCTTTTGTAAGGATATGCACTTCCTTATTTTGGTAATTCTAGCAATATTTGTAAAGAGACACACTTCTTTGTTTGGGTAATTCCAGCAATATTTGTAAGGAAACGCACTTCCTTATTTGGTAAATACAGCAACATTTGTGAGGAAACACACTTTCTTGTTTGGTAATTCAAGCGGTATTTGTAAGGAGATGCACTTCCTTATGTGGGAAATTCAAGCAACATTTGTAAGGAGATGCACTTCCTTATTTGATAATTCAAGCAACACTTGTAAGGAGACGCACTTCCTTGTTTGGTAATTCGACTGGCATTTGTAAGGAGACGTACTTCCTTGTTTGGGTAATTCTAGCAACATTTGTAAGGAGACACACTTCCTTGTTTGGGTAATTCCAGCAACATTTGTAAGGGGACGCACTTCCTTGTTTGGACAATTCAAGCAACATTTGTATAGAGACAGACTTCCTTATTTTGGTAATTCAAGCACTATCATAAGGAGACCCACTTCCAAAGGAGACACACTTTCTTGTTTGGTAATTCGATCGGCAT
>NW_025863160.1:136396-163558 GCF_002878395.1 Capsicum annuum
TGGCATTTGTAAGGAGACGTACTTCCTTGTTCGGGTAATTCCAGCAACATTTGTAAGGAGACACACTTCCTTGTTTGGGTAATTCTAGCAACATTTGTAAAGGGACGCACTTCCTTGTTTGGACAATTCAAGCAACATTTGTATAGAGACAGACTTCCTTATTTTGGTAATTCAAGCACTATCATAAGGAGACCCACTTCCAAAGGAGACACACTTTCTTGTTTGGTAATTCGATCGGCATTTGTAAGGAGACGCACTTCCTTGTTCGGGTAATTCCAGCAACATTTGTAAGGAGATGCACTTCCTTGTGTGGGAAATTCAAGCAACATTTGTAAGGAGATGCACTTCCTTGTTTGATAATTCAAGCAACATTTGTAAGGAGACGTACTTCCTTGTTTGGTAATTCGATTGGCATTTATAAGGAGACGCACTTCCTTGTTTGGGTAATTCCAGCAATATTTGTAAGGGGACGCACTTCCTTGTTTGGACAATTCAAGCAACATTTGTAAGGAGACACACTTCCTTATTTTGGTAATTCAAGCACTATCATAAGGAGACGCACTTCCAAAGGAGACACACTTTCTTGTTTTGGTAATTCAAGCAACATTGGAGATGCACTTCCTTGCTTGGGTAATTCAAGCAACATTTGTAAGGAGATACACTTCCTTGTTTGGTTAATTCAAGAAACATTTGTGAAGAGACGCACTTCCTTGTTTGAGTAATTCAAGCGGCATTAGTAATAAGATGAACTTCCTTGGTTTGGTAATTCAAGCAGCATTGGCAAGGAGATGCACTTCCTTGTTTTGATAATTCAAGCAACATTGGTAAGGAGATATATTTCTTTGATCGGGTAATTCGAACTTTGCTTTTGGGTAATGCACTTCCTAGCAGTCCTCTTGATTTCTAGAAAATGCACTTTCTAGTCGAGTTATCGCACTTAACCCTAAAGAGATGCACTTCCTTGCTAGTTTTCATTTGTCAGGTGGCACATTTTTTAGCTTAAACTTGTATCTCTAGAAGATGCACTTTCTAGTTAGAATCTCTTCCTTTAATTCTTAGGAGATGCACTTCCTAGTCTTGGTTATTTAATTTTACTCTTAAGAGATGCATTTCTTAGTCAGAGTCTTGATTCTTCATTGCAACATGCAAGTAGGTATGATGTGACTTTTTCAAAAGTCTTCTAATGATAAACTGGGGCAAAAAGTCAATTTCTATTTTTGAAACTTTACTTTTCTGGCAAATAAAACCTCTTTATAATAATATTTGTTTGAGATAATTTTCTTTTTAGTTTTGATATGATTTCTGGAGCCTGCCCGAAGCACAGAGCGAATAAATGGAAAACCAAGCAACAAAGTGAAGAAATTGAAAGTTAAACAGATTGAAAAATAGTAATTCAGGAGCCCGCCTGAAGAATAGGGTGAAGAAATTGAAAGTTAAGCAATGAGGTGAAGCATTGGAAAACCAAGCAACAAGTTGAAGAAATTGCAAGTCAAGAGCCCGCCTGAAGAATAGGGTGATGAAACTTAAGTCAAGAGTCCAACAAAAGCTGTATGGATAGGATTTTTGTAATTTCATTTATGTTTTAACTTGTAATTTTTATTTTTGATGTAATGACAAAGCCGTGGACCAGAGCCTCTACGGGACCTCACTCGACTCTCCAACTCGGTCGTCCTTCTTTTTTTTGTTTCTTCCCTGTGAATAATGGTCGGGTCAAAATTCTGTCTCGTTGTCTACTTCTTTGTATGAAAACACTTTGTGTTTACCTGCAAAGAGGGGCATGATGTAGACACATAATTTTGTCCCTCCCCGAAAGCATTCTTACCATTTTACCCTCGTCTTAGTGTGTGCCCTCACCCGTGTGATAACCCCTTCACAAAAAGACAAAAATAACAATTCCTAACTAATTTTATCTTATTCTAACAATCCCTCCCTATTAAAAATGACACACCACCATCACCACCCTACCTACCTATGTGATCCCCCTCCTTTTTCTTATCCACAAAGAAAGAATATATGGGGGACCCACCAAAATTTCCACATCATAACAAATCCATGCCCATTATAAAAGAAAAATTCTAAGAGGGAAAAAGGGAGGCTCACTCTTTGATCATCATCTTCTCCACAATAAACAATCACAAAATAATCTTCCTCACAAGAACAACAACAACAACAACAAAAAAAAAGAGGCGCCGGTGAACAGTAATCGGTGAACAGTGCGATTGAAAAGTACCGGTAAACAGTAACGGCATGAAAAGTGACGGTGAACGGGTTATTATTTGTCGAGCTGGATTGTTGGTGTTAAGGTTCGGCTCGAGGTTTCCGGGTGCAGACTTTCTTTATTCGAATAACATTGAGTTTGAAAGCTTCAAATTTAAGGTCCAATTCTTTCTTCTCTTTCATTTAATTCTTATGTGATTGTGATTGCGTGTGATTCGATAACGTGGTTTGTTTGTTGATATGAACTGTTAGTGACATTTGGGTGTGTGATGTGCTAAGCATGATTGGTGAATTTTTGTTATTCTTGATTGGTGGATTGTGTATTGAAATGGGTTAATCATGTGGTTGAGAATGAATTAGGGTGGAGATTAAAAATGAAGGAAAATGAATATTAATTAATTTTGATGTATTGATAATGTTGAACATGATAGAATTGTGATACGTTGAACTTGGTAGGCAAACGTAGGCCGAGTAGGCAAATTTAGGAATAACAATTTGTTGGAGTATTTGAATATGTGCGTGAATGGTACTTTCTACTTTATTGCACAAAAAATTTAAATTGTACTCATTTGGCCGGGGAATGCCCCGAAGGATTTGTAATGATTTATCCGGGGAATGCCCTGAAGTAGCATGTACACAAATGAGGCTTGTGATCAAGGCCCAGAACGTCGGGTGGAGTTTAGTTTAGGATTAGTTTAGAATAGAATATGTTTTATATTTCAGCACCTCTTTTATTTTGAATTGTATAATTTGGACTGAACATTATTTTGGTTTGTTTTGAATTTTGTGTGATTTGTTTGTTTGCTTGTTTTGTGCGTTTATGTGGTTTGTACATTTGTAATGTCAAATTAGCCGATACGCTCCACCAAGCGATCGTGGTCGAATCACGGGATCGAGGGGTGCCTAACACCTTCCCGTCGGTCAATAGAATCCTTAGCCGGAATCTCTGTTCGCGGATCAATTTTTTTTTTAGAGTCAAACCGTTTCGAAAAGGATTTTCTAAAGGTGACTTGGCACACCGGATTATGCCAAGTGGCGACTCTGAGTTTTGAATATAAAAGGTCCTTTTCTAAACAAATCTTTATTTTTTGTCACTTAATAATAAAACCCTTCCAAACTTAAAAATTAATGTTTTGGAGTACGAAAAAGGGGTGTGACAGTTGGTGGAAGAGAAAGAAATTAAAGTCCTAAATGGGATTTTCTACTTTACTTTTCAAGAATCAATTATTTTCCATATTGCCTTCTCTCCACTTCATCCCTTTTTCTCTATTCTCTTCGCATTCCCCTTTTTATACTCTACCTTTTACATATATTTATATGACCAAGAAAGCGCTTTTAATCTCTTAAGCTCTTTTCAGCATCAAAGCCATGAAAGATACACTAGGTATCTTTCTTGTCAGAGTTCTTTTTTTTTTGCAATCTCTCCTTTTCAACCTTTGTTGCCCTTTGGACGCAGATTAGGATAGAAGGTTAGTAGGCATTAGAGCGATGTCTCGCTTATCCTTCTATACTTGTAGCCGTAGTACTATTATTGTCATGTGATCAGGAGGTCATAGGTTCGAGTTGTGGAAATAGTCTCTTGCAGAAATGCAAGATATGATTGTGTGTAATAGACCCTTGTGATCCGGCCCTTCCTTGGACCCCGTGCATAGCGGGAAGCTTAGTGCACCGGCTATCGGGCTGCCGTGTTTTTTTTTTCTTGCCTCTGGATTTTTGTTACTATGTGTTGTTTCCTGTCCTTTTTTTCACTGAATGGTTTGTCTTGATTTTTATAGTGTCTTGCCATGTTTTTTCGCTTCTGTTATTTCCTTTTCTGATCTGCTTTGATATCCTTTTTCTTGAGCCAAAGATGTATCAAAAACAACCTCTCTACCTCCCAAGGAGTAAGGTCTGCGTACGCTCTACCCCCTCCCTAGACCCTACTTATGGGACTAACATTAGGTATGTTGTTGTTGTATGTTGTATCGAAAAGAACTTTGCAGCATGTAGACCTATTTTCAAAACCTGGAATTGGGATTGAGTGGAAAAAATGATTCAGAAGTGTAAGTGTTATGAGAATCCACCTGCATGCAAAAAAACTTGTGAATTTGGAACTGCGATTCAGATAATTTCTATGTGGTTGAAGTTGTGATATAGTTATGATCAATGCATCAACCTTTTATGATGAGAGGTCTCGAAGAGCGAATGATTATGCAAAAATTATGATAGTCCTAAACTCTGTATATTTCGTCGAGGAATTTTAAGTAGTTAAACATGAAAAATGACTGTCAGTTTGTTATACAGTTTACGTGTGCTTGTTCCATCGATCAATATCGTTACATTTGTTATTTTATATGCAATGGCATGACGTTGAAGTAGGTAAAATTCACAGAAACACAAATACTATTAACATGTTGTGACAGATTGTCCGACATGTTTGATGCTTACAGCAACATATCAATGTTTAGGATATCGAAAAAAACAGAATTTCTGATTGGTCATGATCGCCTCTGTCTACTATCGTTAACTTGAA
The DNA here is from genome assembly GCF_002878395.1 of Capsicum annuum. Taxonomy (NCBI): domain Eukaryota; kingdom Viridiplantae; phylum Streptophyta; class Magnoliopsida; order Solanales; family Solanaceae; genus Capsicum; species Capsicum annuum. Next base: position 141,126 of record NW_025863160.1, read on the forward strand.
CTCTTTATTGTTCTAAGGCTCAGCTCAGCCATGTCCAGTATTCAAGTCATTATCCAACAAGGTTGGAAGTTTACTGTGCTTTTGCAATGCGCCGAAGAAGTATAGGAGACTGGATTCTAAGCTTGAAACAAAAATGATGGAGCTTAAGAGAAGTTCGTCAGGACAAAGCAAATTCAGGTCAATCAATAGTATAATCTTGAAATTTCCTCGGTTTAAAGAGGGATTGAAGGAGATAAAAGGCGTCTTTGAACAGTTCGGTTAGTAGCTTCTGTATACGTTTGGCTTTGTGAGTTTTCGTTACAGCTTTACTGCCAACAGATTTATGCTTGTTCTATCTTTGGTTCTTTTCCTAAGATGAAGATTCAAATGGGACTATTGACCGGGATGAACTAAAGAAATGCGTAAAGAAGCTGCAATTTCATGTTAAAGAGGAGGAAATTGATGATCTTTTCGACTCTTGTGATGTGGATGAAAAGGAAGGGATTCAATTCAATGAGTTCATTTTCTTCTATGTCTTCTCTATCTCGTGATGGATTCATCCTCCTCCTCCGATAATGTACGCGAAAACTGTCCTCTTCATTGTTCTTCTTTCGTGTACTTCTACTAGATATTCACTTATCATGAGAAGCTATATTCCTTAGATTAGTAGTCGTGGTGTCGGTCTTGTAGTTTCTTGTAGTTTGATTAATTGTTACTATCTGTTAGATTCCTTATATCTCGATTGTCGTATTGTTTTGTTGTAGTTTTTGTTCTGTTACTATCTGTTGTTTCGTGTCTTCTGTTACTTTCTGTACTGGACTGCGTTGGACAGTCTTTTCTTGAGCCGAGGGTCTGTGGAAACGACCTCTCTACCTCTGAGGTAGGGGTAAGGTGCAGACCCCACTTTGTGGGAGTACCCTGGGTATGTTGTTGTTGATGTGAAGTTATATTCATTAGGATCGCGTTTATTTCAGACCTCGAAGATTGGCTCACCAGAGCTAGAAGCAACATTCAACACAATAGTTGAGGCATTCTTGTTTCTTGATAAAGGTGGTGATGGGAAATTGCACAAGAAAGATGTCATCAAGGTGCTAAACGATGAATGTCCTTCCGAGAAATCCCCTTCTCATGTCACTCGGACTCGATTTAGTACCGTCTTTCACCTTATAAATTGTTTAAACTCAATTACTTGCTGTGATAACTTCTAACATGATGACCTGGTAGACAAATGCAGAAGAAATGGACTGGGACAGGAGTGGCAATGTCAGCTTCAGGCAATTTCTTTTCGCGTTTCTTGATTGGGTTGGGATAGACATAGACGATGAGAATCACATGACTAAAAGGTAGACTAAGTGCACAAGGCAAATACAAATCAACAACGCCTCAACCAAACTAGTAGGTATCGGCTGTATGAATCCTCACTAACCATGTCACTCTGTTGAATGAAGTGAGCTCAGACTCATATTTGTACATATAAAGTAGCCTTTGGTATACGTTCAAGTTCAGTTATTGTTGCATTTAATCTGCTCAGAATATATTCTTCTATTGTATCTCAAAGAACTCATGATCAAATTCACAAACAAACTGCATATCTGATGTTTCTATTCCCACAATGCAACCAAAATCGTACACACTACATAAACAAAATGTTCTGCTGAAGCAACATAATCATACATCTTAAAACTTGTCACTGGTTTGAGACTAGCAAAAATAAATAGAAGAACAAAGGCATAAAGATATGAAAACTAATGTTCATATCTATCTACATGTATCTACTTCACATCTTGCGCGATGATCATTGTATACCGAGAGCTTGAATTCTCGTTATGAGGGACAAAGCAGAAGCATTTGTTGTTCTCCATTCTTCCGGTTTCTCTTTCTTTCGTCCATTTTCCATTAACCATTGATCATGTCCATCGAGAATGTTCACTATTTTCCTCATGGTCGGTCTTGATTCTGGATCGGACCTTGTGCAAGCCATTCCTAATTTGACTAGCCTCACCAGTTCCCTGGAGTTAAAGTTTCCATTCAACCTAAAATCTGCCAGTTGTTCGTATGGCCTTTTCTGCACCTCGAACTCGTGTACTCTATTAACCAACAAAGCCTCAGGCCGGCGGAAATCTACTGCCATCTGACCACTAACTATCTCAAGCAGAACTACACCAAAGCTACAAAACATCAGCCATTGTTGTTGCATCACCAGAATCCATGTGCTCTGGTGACATGTAACCGAAAATTCCTCTAACTGATTTGTTTTTATCAACCACAACATGATGGCTATGCTCATTTCGAGTCAAGAATTCAGCAAGAGCAAAGCAACCAAGCCTTGGGTTCATATCTGGATCAAGAATGATGGCAGATGATGTGATGCATCTGTGTATAACCTGTTCATCCCATTCCTCATGCAGATAGCGAATCGCAGAGGCAAGTGATTTGACAATGTTATACCGATGACGCCATCTTAGGATGGAGACATTGTCCCTATGATGATTATGATGATTATGATTTGACAATCTCAGCAACTCTTCTTGAATCCGAAAAATTGTTTGTGGCAGCAATGATCTCCTTGAATGTGATTTCCCTAGCAGTTTCAACCATCAGGAAATTACCCGATTGACGCCTGCTGCTGCTATTTTCAGACTCATTGTTGCTGTTTCCACTTTCAGCACTTAGATACATGGTTTCTCCTGTGGCTGTGGTGAACACTGTGGAGTTGAAACCGGGCGTCGTGCTTGTGCTGGTGTTGGCAGTGGACCTTGTGGTGATTGTGTTGCTAGTTGTACTACTACTTGGAGATGACAAAGATATATAAAGAGGGTGGGATTTAAAACAAGGAAGATCAGGCAAATTACCATAAATATGGCCAGAAAGTGCTTCTACATGTGGATTGAAACCTGGAAAGCCCTTGGGAACAAACCCTTCAATACCTAACAATTTACTACGTATAGATATCACGTAACTCTACCCATGCAAGTATCAAGTTTTGAAGACTTGTGTCCGTTGAAAATTTCTTTTTATTTTTATTTTTAATATTTCCTAACAATGACCTTGAAAGGTGAAAGGCGACAAGCAATCTCAAGGTTTAGTTCGAAATGACTAGCTAGCGTGAAAGGCGAAAGCAATATTGTGTGCAACTAGGTGTAACGTATCGAAGTTCATCGAACCTTCATAATGAGGAATAGGTAGGTTATTTTATGAATTCAAAAACTGAAAGAATTTGCGGAAAAAGGTAACAATATCTTGTATATACATTTGTTAAATATTTAAGCATGGTTTAAGTGCTATGTATTTTTTTTTTTTTGATTTGTTAATTCGTAAGGTTACACATTTAGTTAAGTGTAAAAACTTAATGCAAATAAGTATATATCAGAATTACCTACTATTTTTTATTGAAATTTTTATTTGAATTTGCATGACTCTCAACCCACTTTATTAATCATTACACCCTTAAAAACTCTTACTAAAATGTACTTTATCTTGCAAGAGTAGTATATAAACTTTATATAGTCACTAATAAGGAGTGGCAAACCATCAGTATCTCTCACCATGGCCCCTCCATTACCCACTTGTTTTTTGCAGATGACCTAACTCTCCTCTCAAGAGCCAATCCCGAGGCGTGCATTGCCATAAACCATGCTTTGAATGACTCCTGTGTTAAATCAGGCCAGAAAGTCAATCAAGCCAAGTCTAAGATTATTTTCTCTTCAAATTGCAAGGATACTACCATTTCCTCCTGCACCAATCTCTTAAAGATCAATCACAGTGACACCTTTGGTAAGTACTTAGGTTTCCCAATCTTCTATGTAAAACCTACCAACACCGGTTTTCAATTTATTATTGACAATATGCACAATAGACTGGGAGAGTGGAAAACCAAGATGCATTTAATGGCAGGAAGAGTCATCCTTTCTAAGTAAACCCTTGCATCCATTCCCTCCTATATGATGCAATTCATTAGACTCCCTGACAGAATTACCAAAACCATTAATCAAATTCAAAGAAATTTTGTTTGAGGCAGTACTGCTGATAGAAAAAAACTCCATTTACTTAGCTGGGAGAGAATCACCATGAAAAAAGAAAAGGGGGGGGGGGGGTAGGACTCCAAAAATGTGAGAACAGAAATAAAGCTTCTCATACTAGCCTGGCTTGGAGAATGTACCATAACACTCAATTCCTTTGGGCAAAAATCCTCTACAATAAATATTGTAGACATAACCAAAGAGGTCCAAACCAAAAGAGATGTTCCAGAACTTGGAAATACATTAAAGAGGGATGGCAACCTGCATGGAAAACCAAAGATGGAATGTCCACAAAGGGAAAAGAGTCATATTCTTCCTAGACAAATGGATCCCCAACTACCAGTCTATAAGGAGTTTTATTTCGGGCTCTTTAAATAAAAGGGGAAGACAAATTGACTGTGAGTACTATTCATAGACAGGGATCCTGGAGCCTGATTGACATATCCTTTCACTGCCCCAACACCTCCATAATAGTATCACCAATGCCTACATTCTCCGTCATCCTGTTCAAGAGGATAAACATATCTGGGACAGCTCCCCAGATGGTAAGTTCACCATGCGCAGTGCTTGCATCACTATCCAATCCAAAAAGATAGGTTCCCTCAATGAAACTGAAAAATATTTTCTTTGGATTTGGAGACTTATTAGAACCCCAATAGGATCAAAACCTTCCTTTGTCTCCTCAACCACAATAGACTCTCAATTGGGAGTGACACCTTGGTATGGAGGTGCCAGTCCACTGCAAACCATGTACAAACCTAGAGGAAGACATCTCCCACATCTTCTTCTAATGTCCAAAAGCCATAAGTTTTTGGGAGGGCATCTTGAAAAAACATCTCCATCACTTCCTTCAACTCAGCCTCCCTCAACAACCTCAACTGGATTGAAACCTGGAAAACCCTTGGGAACAAACCCTTCAATACCTGGTACTCTTGGAATACCATTCTTCCCTTCTACATGTGGAATATTTGGTTAACTAGAAATCACAATTTGTTTAACAACAAAGATGACCACATTTCTGTGGATCAAACCTTAGCATTTGCTAATGAATATTCTCTTACCATTGTGAACCCAACCATCTCCTCCACCATTTACCTCAAATGGGAACCCCCAACCCTTGGCTTCTATAAGCTTAATACTGACGCAAGCGTGAAGAACCAGCAAGGACCGGGTAGCATATGGGGTTTTTTAGAGACCATGAGGGTAATTGGATCCTAGGTTTCACTAGATACCTCCCTTATGCTGATGCTATCAGGCAGAACTCTTAGCAATCCTCGAGGGCCTTAGGATTGCCCTTCCCAGAAATCTGACTCCCTTAAAGATAAACTCAGACTTTATTAATGCCATTAAAATGATATGCACTAATCACCTTGGCTATTGCAATGTTATTTCAAAATGCAGGTTCTTAATGCAGAGATTGAGAACCCAACAATGAAGCACTTATTCAGATAGCAGAACAAATTCATTGATGCACTAGCGAGAACCAGAGGAGGAGAGGCAACTTTTGACCTGTTGCAAGTTTTGACAGTTCCCCCTTCGTTTGTGGAAGAGTTATTGGAAGCAGACAAGTTGGGACTCCCTTTTCCAGAAAGGTTGCACAAAACTATGTAACAAATATGAACATCTTTTCTTACCATCAAGATGTAGGAGCCCCATGGGTTCCTACAATCCGTCTTGTAATAACTCTGTTTAACTACTAATATTATGCATTCCCCTACTTCACCAAAAAATAAATAAATTATAAACTTAAAATATATACATACAAAAGTGATCCTTTAAAACTTTAAATTTTCACATAAAATAACAAAAGAATTGTAAGTGAGTAATATTCAACACTTTTAGTTTGGGCAAACTTTTAAAAATTATTAGCGGGTCAACTTAAAATTATTCTTTTCAATATCAAAATAATAATATGTATTTGATTAAGATTTTAAAAAGTACTCTTTTTAGCTTTTAAAAAACCACTTTGATTTACTGTTTAAAGTTACTCTTTTTTCTTTATAAAAAATCTAGTCAAACAACACACTAATAAAAATTTTACCATTAGTTATTGAGGGATTATTAAGTAACTAATCATAAATGAAATCGTTCAAAAGACGAAAGAAGAAGATTGAGTTACATTTAATATGATAAAAATATGTCAACTCTTTGTAGATTTAAAAAAATATATTTTTATATACTGTTCAAGAGTTACTGTTTTCTTTTTCTTTATAAAAAAATTGGTCAAAAACGTCAATTAATTAGAAAATTTCTATTAATTATTGAGAGCTTATTTAGTAACTAATCATAAATGAAACTTCACGGCAAAGTGTATCATCGTTGAAACTCTATCTACAAATATCTTGTCTTCTCCCTTATTCAGAGACCAAAATACACGACCTTCAGTACTAAATCCCATGGAAGCTCGGTTATGTGGTGGTAATGGTGGTACTGGACAAAGGGAAACTTGTTTTGTTGTCCAACAATTGTTAATCAATTAGTAGAGAACATAAAATAAGTCATAGATCAAGAGAACCTTGTAATCAATGACACTAGAATCGTAACACAACAATCCATAAGCCGACACATATCGATGATCGTCATTGTAATACCAATGAAAGCAGACACATATCGAGGATCGTCATTGTAATACCAATGATTCTCAGGACATGAAAGAGTTTGATATTCTCCGATTGATGGATTCCACAAAACATAATTTCTGTAGGTCTTAGGATTCTATAAAAGAACCAAGCAATCACATGAGCACAAGGATTTGACTAGTTTGTAATTTTGGGGAGGAAGCCTTTTCTTTTCCATCAAAACTAATTTTGAACTTTCCAAGTCTCTAAACTTGAAAACATCCATCTATCTGTGATCCAGCAGTATTTTTTACTGCCCAAAGCTTTAGATTGATCACGATGAGCTTTCTTGAATTCATTGTCGGAGATTATAGCATTCCATGGTTTTGCAAAAGATAGAATACAAAGTAAAGACTTAACGGATATCACATGAGAAATTGGACTGGCCTCTTTTCCTCTTGACATTTGAGACTCGGAAAATATAAACTATCCCAACATGTTGAAACTATCAGTATATAGATACCATAACAAAATTCGGAGACTCGGTAAATGCATATATATGTTTAAAAAAAATAAGAACAAATATATAGATCATAAAACTAGTCAATACATGATGAGTAATCACAATTCACAGCCAACAACATTAGGATTGAAGTTCTACACAAAGTTGCTGTAACTGCTTTGATACTTTTGGCCTTCATGGTGTTAGCTAGGGGTATAAAGTTTCCAAACATGTTGAAATTCTCGGAATTTCCCACCAGTTCTTGGAGTAATATTTGGATATTTCAGCTTCTCTAAAATATTGTTTCCTAGGATCATATATATAAAGTCGACAACAATTAACATTAACTCCTTGAAAGAGAATTTCACCACTTCGCGTGCAACACAATAGCACTCTTCCCACCAATTGCTTTTGAATCATATAATCACCTGTTTGTAGCTGGAGAAGAGGCTAAAAGAACCTGGAAATGGATCTCTAGATCTCTTGGAATCAATTCAAACAACAACAATATCATACAAACTCTTGACAACTGGTGGAACATTAAAACCAACAATGCAGTTCACAAGTTGATAACTGTAGACACGTAATTTTGTCCCCCTCAAAAGTTCGATTTTATTCATTTCTACCTTATAATATCATGTACCCTCCCCCACGTGATTACATCCCACAAAAAATACAAAAAATAATAACTCTCAACAAAATCCCTAACAAACTTTTATTCTTTTAACACCCTAACAACCCTCTCCAATAAAAAAGTGACAAATCACCACGTCACCACCCCATACCCTACCCCTTACCCCTACCCCACGTCCCCCCCCCTCTTTTTTTCTTTTCCAAGAAGAAAGGACTCAAAAAGGAAAATACAATATATATATACCCACATACACACCAAAATAAGGGGATGAACAGTAACAAAGAAAAAAAAATTAGCTCTTTCTCTCTCAAGACTCTCACTCTCTCTCTCTCAGCAAACTTGCCGGCGACCGATCGGAACTCCGGCTTCCACCACAACACCACCATCTTCCCCCTCTCTCTACCATCTCTCTCTCTCCAAAACTAAAAAAAAAAAAAAAAGCAGCGGCGCCGCCATCCCTATCGGCGACAACAGCGCCGGCGCTATCGCCACTTTGTCCGACCAACGACGGCGGCAATAGCGCCGTTGTCTCTGTCTCCCTTCCCTCGAAACCTTCGTCGACCGACAAAATAGTTACCACAGGCGAACACCGTTCGCCGGCCAGGGACCCGACCCGACCCGACCTCTCTCCAGCTCCCTCCATCTCTCTTTCTCTCTAACCTCTCTTCGGCCGGTGACCAGCGAAACCATCGCTGCCACCACCGCCGTCAAGGTCTTATCTCCTCTAATCTTTGGCCAAACCCGCCAAAGCTGCTGCCTGCCACTGCCACTGCTTCAGCCAGTCAGATACCGCCATTTCTCTCTGTCACCGGAGCTCACCAAAGCTCGATTTGCGTTAGGTTTTGGGTTTCGGTTGTTTGTTGGGGGTTTTTGGTTTCGTCTGTTTCTTGGTTCGTCGTCGATATTGGATTTCGAGTTGTCATTATCAAATCGCGTCGTCGTTATTGTTTGGGTTTCGTATAACAAAGTTTGTCTCACTGGTTTTGAAGTTGTCCTATTAGTTTTTCCCTATACTGAGTTGGATTCATCACGATCGAGGTTCTCCGGTCGAGTATTTTGGCCTTCGGATTTCTTTATTATCGCCAAGGATCAATTTCATCGAGGTCTATTTCTTCTAACCGAATCTTTAATTTATTTTGACTTTTTGGTGATGTTGTGGGTATGAATGATTTATTTGTTGCGTGTTTGGTATGTTCGAATATGTGTTATGTTTTTGTTGATGTTGGTTCCGGACTTTGAAAAGTGAATTGATAAATCGAAGCATGTTTAATCATATTGTTTGAAATAAATTTGGGGATGGGAATCGAAAAATTGATAAAAGTAAATATTTTGATATTTTTGATACATTGTTGATGTTGAATGCGGTATGTTGTCGAGCGGGTAGGCAAATAGCAAGCTCGGGTAGGCAAATTTTAAAACTTGTTATTTTGGTTGAATGTTGGAAGGTGCGTGTGAATGTCTCTTTCTAGATTATCGTGTTTAATTCAGAGGTATTTATTTAGCCGGGGAATGCCCCGAGATCACTTGTATTTATTCGCCGGGGAATGCCCCGATGTATCATGTTGGCGGAAAATGATCGTGATGAAGGTCCGCGGTGTCGGATAAGGCATTGGAGCTTAGTCTAGATTTAGTTTAGACTAGGATTTATATTTTCGTATTTTTTTATTTTTCTCGAAATGTATAATTGGACTGGACTTTACGTTTTTGGAATGCTTTGTTTTGTTTATTGTTTGATTATTTTGCGTTCTTTTGTGTGGTTTATACATTTCATAATACCAAAAATAGTCGATACACTCTACCAAGTGACCGTGGTTGAACCACAGGATCGAGGGGTGCCTAACACCTTCCCCTCGGTCAATAGAATTCTTTAGCCGAAATCTCTGTTCGCAAACCAGTTTAAGAGTCAAATGGTTTCAAAAAGAATTTTCCAAAGGTGACTTGGCACACCGGATTATGCCAAGTGGTGACTCTGAATAAAAAATGTAAATAATCCTTTTCCGAAACAAATTTTCATTTCTTGTCACTTAAATAGTAAAGCCCTTTCGAACTTTAAAATATACATTTTTTGGAGTATGTTAAAAAAGGGGTGTGACAGCTTCTGGCGACTCTTCTGGGGACAAAAAGTTTTCAGAATTTGAGCTATTTTTGGAGTCATATCGGCTTTGTTTAGCATTACGAGTGTATAACCAGTGTTTGTGATTTTGTTTGTGTTATTGTTTTCACTTTTGTGCGTTTTGTGCTCTTTGTTTATAGTATTTATCCTAATGTGTTACCACTTTATATCTGTCATCATGTGTCCACCCCCCGGTCTTCTTTCTGCAACAAGTCCGTAGTACATGTGTTGTACACAACCTCTAGTTGAGTCACCCTTATTTTAGGGGGGAGCCGTCGGTGTTATGGAGTAGGTGGAAAGCAAAGCAGCCATTATCGACCATACGCTCCCCCGAACAGCCTTGTTAGTAAACCACAACGTACGTTAGCCTTTAGGTCATGCTTATGTGCATCATACGGAGACCTAGCGGGACCCATATGGCCCTTTGTAGGAGACTCACCTCTAAAGCATCCCTACGTGCTAACTGTTGCATTTTTAAGGGTAATGTGGTCATTTGACGGACTGGTTATTGAAAAAAAAAATATTTAGGAGTAAGGTGCGTAGGCGAAAACGAAAAAGAAAAAAATATATAAAAAGTAAGTCAAAAGGAATGAAAAAAAAAATGAATGTCGTAGTTTATTTTAAAGTTCATTATGGCTTTTGTTCTTTACAATTCAAAAACTCAAAAAGATTTTTTTTATGTTTTGCATTTGTCTTCTCAAAATACCGTAAAAGCGAAGTTTTGTTTGCCTTTTTACTTAATTGTCAAAAAAAATAATACCAAAAAGATTTTTTTCTTCATAATTGGTGGTGTTAGTCATAGTTGAAATCTCTAGTTGAAAATTCAAAAAGTTTTTATTCGTTTGTTTTGATTGTGTCTCTTAAGTTAGGGTCAATTTATTAGTTAATCGTTAATTGTCCAATCTGATTGAACTACGCATACCTGATTCCCTTCCCTCAGGTTGGGATACGTAGGCAACCCTCAGCGGGTCCGGTAATTTTTTGTGTAGGCCTTTGTCTTAGTATTAGCCTAGGTCTCTCGCCCCGTAATCTAGAGTTGTTTGCCAAGTAAACTAATTTCGCTCAATACTTCTGTTCGGCAAATTGGAGTCATGAATGTGGTCTATCCTATTGACATATGTTTGCATCAAAAATCCCAAAGGATTGGGAATCTTCTACTCCTGTCGAATTTTTGAGATAACGTCTTGTGTGTTATTACAGGATGGATTTGTCCACCAAGTCTAGAGTTCTAATGGTTGTCAAAGTGACCAAAAAGTTAATCAAATAGTGGGAAATGTTTAACTATGTTGATAAACAGGTACTGGTTAAAATATTAGGTGACCCCACGGAACTTCTGCATGTTACCCCTCGTCCAGATTTAATAGAGGCTTTGTTAACCTTTTGGGATCCGAGTGGTTTGGTATTCAGGTTTGGGGAATGTGAAATGACTCCTACTTTGGCGGAAATATCCGCTTTGTTGCATTTTCCCTATATCGAGAAGGATATGATCCGAGCATGAAATCATACTGGTGTGAGATTTTTGCAGTCTTGTGGTTTAAAAAGTAAGGGTATCCGTTTGGGCTATTTAAGTGACTCGTGGGTTTCCCTAGATTTTTTGTTCGCTAGATTCGGGCCCTCGGAAGGTTTTGATTGATTTTGGGATGAATTTCATGCGACTAAGGAGAAGTGGCAGAGAAAGCATTTTGAAGTCTTCACCCTTGCTTTGTTAGGTACTTTAGTGTTTCCACTAGAAGAAAGACGTATTAATACCCGTTTGCAATCTGTGGTGATGGCCCTATTTTATTGGGATCAAAACGACAAGGGCGTTAATCAAAAGGGCAGGTTCACTCTCATACCCATGATCTTAACAAAGATATATAAAGCTTTAATCGAAGTGAAGGGGGGAAGGAGATTTTTTTAGGGCAGTAACCTGATATTGCAGTTATGGATGATGGAGCATTTGCATGCACCTTCTTTAGTTAGACCAGACGTGTTAGATCATTGTATTCCCAATCGAGTGAAAGCCATGGACTCTAGGTTGTGTTTGGATAAATTCTCGTTACCCGTGGGAGTCAACGCTTGGATTGAATTTCTTGAATCAAGATCCGGGGATAACATTTTGTGGACTTATCTGTGGCTTCGTCCGAAGATAATCTTGTTGGGTTGTCAGACGCAGTTCCCTTTAGTTATGTTAGGGCTCAATTGCACTAGACCATACAATCCTTCTAGGGTAATGTGCCAGTTGGGCAGGCTGCAGGACGTGCCACCAGCAGTGGATCTTCTGAAGAATGTTGAGTATTTGAAGGACCAAGTCTTAGGTGAGAGCAAGTACGAGCAGTTTTGGAAGCATGCGACAAAGCTAGGTATGGACACACTCAAAGAAAGTCTGGATAATCTGGGCCACACTTAGGGATATGGGGTCTGGCCTCAATCTATCCCTCGAGGTATCAGTCAACCCTTACCATCATAACTTAGAGGGAGAATACAGGAAGAATGCATAATAGACGACCATCAGTGTAGGATCCAAAGTGGAAACACTGAGAGTTCAGTTAGCAGATTTGTTCAAGACAGTAGAAAAGTGTCAGAATAATCTTTCCAAGTGCACTCCTCATGAAGCAGGAATACAGGTCCGAAGCTTCTTCCCTGGTATCAGGGTGTCTTTACAGGATATGCTACAAATTTTAAATGGGAGAAAGAGAACTTCAGAGGCAGGTCCATATCAGCCAGGGCCATCACGCAGAGCACCAGTCTGAAAGAGCACTTCTTATCTTTATTCAGTTTGAATCTTTTATGTGTCTGTCATTTTAGAGTGGTGTCGGTTTTAAGTCGAAGTCAAGTTGTTTTGGTATTAGGGTCTTTATTAGTAATTTCACCTACGTCGTCTTAGGGGTCTATAATGTTGTTTCGTATTTGTTGTTTAGTTTTAAAGTGGTCCCGAACTTTTGTACGTCTTTGTTGTTTTCTTTCTTCAAAATGTTATAATGTTACGTCTTTCCTTGTTTGTTTATTTTCATTTTTGTAAAAAAAAATAAAAAATAAAAATAAATAATGATGATTGGCCCGAACTACGCAAGATCTGATTCATGTACAACATGATACGTAGGCAACCTACTTTTGGGTTCGATCTAATCATTTTGTTTTGTTGTTTTTCATTATTTTTCCTCTTTTAAAGAAAAATAAAAGCCATAAAGAATGATAAAATAAAGGTAGATAACGATAGAAAAGAAAAGAGCAGAGATTGATACGAAAAAAAAAGAGAAGAGAAAAAAAAAGAGAAAAGAGAGGGAAAGAAAAATAATAATAAGTGTAGATAAAAAATAGTTTAGACAAAAATCAGGATGATGTTAGAATGACCTCGCTACCCTCAAAAGCTGGTAGAAATGAACATGAATTTAGGACAATTTTACCCATGTGATTCCCATGCTTGTTGTGTGCCCTAATCTTAACGGATGTCGTCTTTGATGAGCATGTTCTTTCAGATAACATTGGTAGGTTTGCAGTACTCTGGCTAGTCACCCATACTTCACCAGATCCAAAGCAAAGCTCGCCATGGCTAGCAAGGAGATTGAAAATTCTCTCATTGACCCAGATCAGGATCACAGGGAAGAAAGTTCTGAACACAATGATGAGGTAGTAAGGCTCAGGCAACAATTGATAGATTTACACCGAGCATGGACCAGCGGAATGCCTCCTCCCCCGCTTCCTGAAGATCTTGGGAATATCTCTAACTACCCATTGCTCTCTCAGGCACAATTCTCTGCTCCTAATGAGTCACATGAGCATGCGCCAGGATTCACTCTGCGACATTATTATCCTGGCAGTTCTGGTATGCCCTTGGCAGCTCCCCAATCAAGACCCGCTGCTCAGCCAGCGCCACTGATCACACCGGTATTCGTAGCTCCGCCACCACATGAAACTCCCATATATGCTACGCGTCCCACAATGAGGCTTCCTAGGTCTTCCAGCGAGCCAGTACTGAAGGTTTCAAATGGTCAGTATTATGCCCCGGAGCCTACTTTGCAAATGAATGAACCGTATAGGTACACTCAGCCGCCTACATTTCCATTTGATATGAAGAAAACCTTCGCAACGGAGGAACAGGATATCATAGCCCAGAAATTTAAAAGTCTAGAACAAGATATGAGGAATTTGCAAGGGATCGGAGATTATAGGAGTGTTTCCTATAAATATCTTTGCATGTTCCCAGACATCAATCTTTCCCCCGGTTTTAAGATGCCTAAGTTCGAGAAGTATGCAGGACACGGTGACCCCGTTACACACTTAAGATGATATTGCAACCATTTGAGGGCTGCAGGAGGAAAGGAGGAACTGCTCATGGCCTTCTTTGGTAAGAGTCTTTCAGATCTGGCCTCAGAATGATTTATCGATCGAGATATCGATAAATGGAACAGCTGGGATGATTTGGCTTCTCAATTTGTTCAACATTTTCAGTACAACATCGACTTGATTCCTGACAAAAAATCCTTGGTCAACATGAAGAAGAAGAGCACTGAAGGTTTCAGGGAATACGTGATAAGGTGGCGTGAACAGGCCGCCAGGGTAAAATATCCAATAAAAGAAAGTAAGTTGGTAGAAGTTTTCATTCAGGCACAGGATAAGACCTATTTTCAACATTTACTTCTGGCAATGGGAAAGTCTTTTAGGAAGTCCTCAAAATGGGGGAGATAATAGAAGACAGAATTAAGACCGGTCGAATAGTGAGTTTTGCCACATTAAAAGCTACCACACAAGCGATTCAAGGTGGATCTGTCACATTTGGAGGTAAAAAGAAGAAAGAGGACATGGCGACTGTCGTAGCTGGAACCCATTCCTATCTTAAAAGACCATCTCGCCCCTATCCCCAATTCCAAGCCCAAGTCTACACCCAAGCTCCATATATTCCTCCCCACCATTACTACCCTCCACAAAATCCTTTATATTCCATTCCACCACCCCCGTACCCAGTATGTAGTGCGCAGCCATATGCCCAAACCCCTTCTTACCCGCAATGGCGCACGCAAGCTCCACTAAATTGCCCCTTCGCTCCAACAAATTACCAAAACCCCTCTAGACCCAGTTTTCATCCTAGGCCCGAGTATAAGAAGGATAAGGCGGTCAAAAATCAATTCACACCTCTTGGAGAGTCATATGCTAGCTTGTTTGATAGGTTGAGAAATTTGAAGGTTTTAAGCCCAATTCAAGGAAGGCTTTCAAATCCACCGCCGAGGAATCTCAATTATTCTTTAAGGTGTGCGTACTGTTTTGATATGCCAGGCCATGATATTGAGAAATACTGGCATTTAAAGAGAACTGTCCAAGATTTAATTGACACGAATCAGATGCTGGTCCAGGCCCCGGAGGGTCCAAATATTAGCCAGAATCCGCTGCCAACCCATGCTGAAGCCAATATGTTAGAATTGATCTATGACAGAAAAGAGTCTTCGGGGGGTTATAAGCCTATTGTCAAGATACAAACCACTGAGGAGAAGTCGGTGAATGTAGCAGAGTCTTTGAAAGCAATGTCATTGAGCCAGGAAGGAATGAGAGAAGATAAAGCCCAAGAAAGCACAAAGAAACCCTTGATCACAGTACAAGGTGCCAGAAGGCATGTTGATTTAAGTCAGGATAAACCTAAGTTGATAATGGTGGGATCTCTGAGTCAGCCCATCTTGACGGTGAAAGGAGCACTGAAAGCGCCTATTGTCCTCAAACCGGTGACCCAACCTCTGATAGTTGATATGAAAAAAGTTCCTTGGAATTATGGGCGGACTGTGATGACCTATCACGGGAAAGAAGTTGTTGAATATGTAGATGAGGTAGGGGGTTTGACTAGGTCAGGAAGATGTTTCGTGCTTGAAAGCTTAAGAAAGTCCAAGCCAACGGTGAGTGGACCGCGTCTATCAAAAAGCCTATCACTGAAGAGGAAGCCGAAGAATTTTTGAAAAAGATGAATTGCCAGAGTATTTAATATTAGACCAGTTGAAGAAAACCCCTGCTCAAATTTCCCTTTTATCTTTGTTATTGTACTCGAAGGAGCATCGTGATGTTTTACTGAAGGTACTAAATGAAGCATATGTTCCAAGGGAGATCACAATCAACCATCTTGAGAAAATGGTTGGAAAAATCTTTGAGGTTAATTGGATCAGCCTTTTGGATGATGAATTGCATATTGAAGGTACATGGAATAACCGGGGCCTTTACATTACAGTGAAGTGTGAAGATTTCTACGTCACTCATGTTATGATTGATGGAGGTTCAGGTGCAAATATTTGCCCTATTTCTACTTTGTAAAAGTTAAATATTGGTGCTAACAGGATCAGGCCCAACAATGTATGTGTTAGGGCTTTCGATGATGCAAAATCAAATTCCATTGGCGAAATAGAACTAATGTTGACCATAGGGCCTGTTGAGTTCGCCATAGAGCTTCAAGTATTGAATGTAGAATCCTCTTACAATCTGTTGTTGGAAAGGCCGTGGATCCACAAGGCCAAGGCGGTTGCATCTACACTGCACCAAATGATTAAGTTTGAGCATGACAGGTAAGAAATAGTTATTCATAGTGAAGGAGATTTGTCAGCCTACGAAGATTCTCCCTTGTCTCTTATGGAAGCAAATAACGTAGAGGAGACATTCATATATCAAATTTCTAATACGGTGCCAGTGAATCGTATCCTTGAATGGCAGGCTATACCGGGACCCCAATTGTCTTATGTTTCTATCATGATGGTAAGTGAACTCTGGAAATACGGATTTGAGCCAGGAAAGGGTTTGGGAGCATCTCTGCACGGTATAGTTCATCCCATATGTCTGAGTGAGAACGTGGGCACGTTTGGTTGGGATTTAAGCCTACAGCTGAAGATCTGAAGAAAGCCAAGGGAAGGAAAAAGGAAATATGGTCACTCCCTCGCCCAATGCCACTACTCAGTGAATCATTTGTTAAGAACGGTGTCACGAAGCATGTGGAATTTAAGGTTGAATTGGTTGATGACTTCCAGAACCTTTGTATTGAAGTTTATATGGTCGAAGCAGGAGAAGGTACCAGTATGGCAGATGTGCAATTCATAGGTCCAGCTGTCCGGCTCAATAATTGGGAAGTCACTCCTCTCCCCGTCAGAAGGGAGTTTTGGTAGTTTATTTTGTTTTTCTTTCTGTTTATCCGAGCTATTTCAGGGTTGTAATTCAGATTTTAGTTTGTTTTATGTTATGTTGGCATCTGTGTTTAAACCCTTCTATCTTTTTATTTAATAAAATGCAATGTCCCTTTTGTTTTGTGTCTAATATATTTTGTTTTTCTTTTCTTACACAGTTCTCTTTATGCTGATTCTAATGACATGACATGCATGCGGGATCTTAAAATCCAAACTAATCAAGATGTAATGAAGCAGGATGGGGAATATGATGAAGAAAAAGCACTAGAAGAAATAAGCAAGGAGTTGGAACAGTTTGAAGACAAACCGAATCCTAATTTGAATGAGACTGAGCCAATAAATCTAGGGGATCAAGAAGATGTTAGGGAAACTAAAATCAGTGTACATGCCTTGCTACAGCTAAAGGATGGAATGATTCAAGCATTAATTGATTAAAAGGATGTTTTTGCATGGTCTTATGAGGATATGCCTGGTTTAAGCACTGAATTAGTGGCTCACATATTGCCGACTGATCCCGCGTTCCCTCCTGTCAAACAAAAGGTGAGGAAATTTAAAATAGATGTAAGTATTAAAATCAAAGAGGAAATCATGAAACAACTTGAAGCCAAAGTAATTTGAGTGGCTCGCTATCCCATGTGGTTATCCAATGTTTATCCCATACCAAAAAAAGATGGCAAAATTTGAGTGTGTGTTGATTACCGTGATTTGAACAGAGAAAGTACGAAAGATGATTTTCCACTACCTAATATCCACATTTTGTTGGAAAACTGTGCTAAGCACGAGGTTGCCTCTTTTGTGGATTGCTATGCCGGATATCACTAGATCATTATGGATGATGAAGACGCGGAGAAGACATCTTTTATCACACCATGGGGAACTTATTGTTATCGAGTGATGCCATTCGGTTTGAAGAATGCTGGAGCAACATACATGAGAGCCATGACTACTATGTTTCATGACATGATGCATAAGGAGATTGAGGTCTACGTGGATGATGTGATTATTAAGTCAAAAAGTCAGGCCGACCATGTTAAAGATTTAAGAAAGTTCTTTGAAAGGATTTGCAGGTATAATCTCAAACTCAACTCGACAAAATGTGTATTTGGAATTCCATTTGGAAAGCTGTTGGGTTTTGTAGTCAGCAGTCGGGGAATTGAATTGGATCCCTCAAAAATCAAAGCCATTCAGGATTTGACCCCTCCCAAGAATAGAACGGAGGTGATGAATTTGCTTGGTAGACTGAACTACATTAACAGTTTTATTGCTCAACTCACAACCACCTGTGAGCCCATATTCAAGTTGCTGAAAAAGAGTGCTGCAGTAAAATGGACTGAAGAATGTCAGGAAGCATTCGACCAAATCAAAAGATATTTGTCAAATCCGCCCGTGCTGGTACTCCCAGAGTTTGGTAGGCCTTTGATCTTATATTTATCATTCATGGATAATTTTTTCGGTTGTGTCCTGGGTCAACATGATGCCACAGGCAAAAAGGAGTAGGCTATTTATTATCTTAGCAAGAAGTTCACTGCATATGAGGCCAGGTATACTCTTCTTGAAAGGATGTGTTGTGCCCTAACTTGGGTAGTACAGAAGTTGAAGCATTATCTCTCATCCTATACTACTTATCTCATCTCCCGCATGGATCCTTTGAAGTATATCTTTCAGAAGCCTATGCCAATGGATCGATTGGCAAAGTGGCAAATATTGCTTACCGAGTTTGACATTGTATATGTGAATCAAACCGCCATGAAAGCCCAAGCCTTGGTAGATCATCTTACTGAGAATCCCATCGATGAAGAGTACAAGCCATTAAAGACATATTTTCCTGACAAAGAAGTGTTGTGTGTAGATGAAGTCATTTTGATGGAGCTGTCAATATGAAAAGAGTCAGAATAGGTGCGGTTCTTATCTCTGAATCGAGACAACATTTCCCGGTAACAGCACAACTTCGATTCTACTGTACTAACAATATGGCAGAGTATAAAGCCTGCATTCGTGGTTTGAGGTTAGCTGTTGATATGGGAGTCCAGGATTTGTTAGTGCTGGGAGATTCAGAGTTGCTCGTCTATCAAATTCAAGGCTATTGGAAGACGCGAGATTTGAAGCTCATCCCATATCAACAATGCTTGTAGGAGCTATGTCAACGGTTTGTGTTAGTAAAATTTAGGCATATTCCAAGGATTCATAATGAAATTGCTGATGCTTTAGCCACTTTGTCTTCAATGCTCCAACATCCTGACAAAGCCTACATCGATCCAGTGCATATACAGAGTCGTGATCAGTATGCTTACTGTAATGCGGTTGAAGAAGAGCTCGATAGAGAACCTTGGTTCTTGGATATCAAGCGGTACATTTAGTCAGGAGAATACCCAACATATGCCACCAACGACCAAAAGAGGACTATTAGGCATTTGGCTAGTGGATTTTTCTTAAGTGGGGGAGTTTTGTATAAGAGGACCCCAGATCTGGGACTTTTGAGGTGTGTAGATGCGAGAGAAGCCTCGGCAATCATGGTTGAAATACACTCTGGAGTATGTGGGTCGCATATGAATGGTCATGTCTTATCAAAGAAGATTCTTCGAGCAGGTTATTACTGGCTTACTATGGAAAGGGATTCTATTCAATTTGTTCGGAAGTGTCATCAATGTCAGGTACACGGTGATCTGACACGTTCTCCTCCTGTTGAGTTGCATGCAATGGCCGCTCCATGGCCGTTTGTGGCTTGAGGAATGGATGTGATTGGACCGATTGAGCCGAAGGCATCAAATGGACATAGGTTCATTTTGGTAGCCATTGACTACTTCACAAAGTGGGTAAAAACAGTAACTTTCAAGTCAGTGACAAAGAAGGCTGTGGTAGATTTTGTTCATGCCAATATCATTTGTAGATTTGGAATTCCTAAGATGATCATTACAGACAATGCTGCCAATCTCAATAGTCATTTGATGCAAGAAGTATGTCAACAGTTTAAGATCGCACATCAAAATTCTACTCCATATCGCCCAAAGGCCAATGGTGCTGTAGAAGCCGCCAATAAGAATATAAAAAAGATACTGCAAAAATGGTACAAGGGTCTAGACAGTGGCATGAAAAGTTGCCGTTTGCATTGCTAGGTTATCGCACCACTGTTCGCACTTCAACAGGGGAAACTCCATATTTATTGGTGTAGGGAACAAAAGCAATCATCCCTGCAGAAGTTGAAATTACCTCTCTTCGAGTCATCGTAGAAGCAGAGATTGATGATGACAAATGGGTAAAAATCCGACTGGAACATTTGAGTTTGATTGAGGAAAAAAGGCTAACGTCTGTGTGTCATGGCCAGTTGTATCAGAGGAGGATGGCTCGAGCGTATAACAAAAAGGTCCATCCCAGGAATTTTGAAGTTGGTCAGTTGGTATTGAGACGTATCCTTCCTCACCAGGTTGAAGCGAAAGGCAAGTTCTCCTCTAACTGGCAAGGTCCCTTCATTGTGAAGAAAGTGTTGCCCAATGGAGCCTTATATTTGACAGATATTGAAGGCAAAATGGCAGAAATGGCTATCAATGCTGATGCGGTCAAAAGATACTATGTATGATATTTGATCCTTTGTTGATTTTATTGCATGTTTAGTACTTGCATTTTCGAAGATTGATATGATGAAGGCATTTTATTCTTCTGCCCAAACATTGTGTCATCCTTTGTTTACCCGTTTGAGCTTCGTTTCAATTTTCTTTCATATCCCTCTTTTGGAATAAAAATAGAGTCAAAGATAAATGTCAAGAAAATGAAAATAAAAGAAGAGTCCAAAAAAAAATCATCATCAATCAAAATCAAATCAAAACAAAGAACAAGACGATGGAACTACGTGCGACCTGATTCTCCTCTCTCGAGAGTGAGATACGTAGGCTGCCCTATTTCGGGCTCGGTCCAAACAAATAAAGATCTAAGATTCACCCAGTCAATGAAGCTGGGGCATGATTTAATGTATTGTTTGAGTCGATTCCAAAAGTTGTAAGTCCCACCCCCACTTCAAGTAGCATTTGAGCCCCTTACCATCTTTTCTAACCTTAACCAAAAGCCAAGTTACAACCAAAGAAAGTCCTTCAGATCAATTTTCGATAATGTTAAGGCTAAGCATGCAATGGATATGATGATACATTATGAAGTACCACTTGTCTCCCTCAGCATAAGAAAGAAATACAAAAATGAGAGAGTCTTATTGGTGAAAACCCCTCGTGGGCATCATAAGGCGATGGTGAGTTGAGAGAAATGAGTGGAAAGAAATAAAAATGAGAGAGTCTTATTGGTGAAAACCCTCACGGGCACCGTAAGGCGATGGAGAGTTCAAGAGAAAAGTGAAAATTGAGAAGAAAGAGATTTGTTGGCGAAAGTCTTTTAAGATGTCGTCAATCGAATGTAATGTATGAGTCCAATGGATTTGAAGAAGCAGTTCAGCGGCAAAAGGTACGAACTCAACAACCAATGGGGAGTTTGGATAGGAAGATCAGGTAGCTCAATCCAAAATGCATGTCATAATCATTGGAGTTGGTTGTCGTATTCAGATAAGTTTTTCTTTTTGAATATGGGACATTGCCCTTTTCTGTCATTTACATATTCATGCTTTTTGTCTTTTTATGTGGTTTATCAAAATAAAAGTCACCATCATTTCTGTACATTTTAAGTCAAGTCTGTGTCAAAACAGGCGAGAAAGGATTTCAAAATTTACTACAAATCTTTCCAATTATATGAGAAAAAGCCAAGTACATAGTGTGCCCAAAATACACTACCTCCGATACTAATGCATTGAGACAAGGAAAATTTTTGTACTAATGTTACTACTCCACGAAGGGAAGTTGCTTTCTCTGTCCAACATTGTTATTCAGAGAATAGATAGAATAATTCCGCTTGTAGATAAATATAACCTTGTAATCATCGACACTAGAATCATAACACAGCCCACAACCATTTGGAACTTCATGTTTGTCATTAAAATAAGGGCATACAAGAGTTTGATATTCTTCGGTAGATGGATTCCACAAAACATATACTTTGTACGACCTAGGGTTCTTTAAAAGCAACAAGCCATCACACGAGCACAAGATTATAGCTTTTCGGAATTTTTCCGGAGGAAAAACTTTCTTTGCTATCGTAACTAATTGGGAAGTTTTCAAGTCTCTAAACTCGAATTCATTAGTATAAAAATTAGAATAACATTTGTGTAACAATAGCTTTTCATGGCCCAACGCTCTGCATTGATCGCGATGAGTTCTCCTGAATTCATCGTCAGAGATCATAACATTCCATGCCTTACAAACAGATTTTAAACGTAACAAAGATTTAACTGGTACCCTAGCAAGGATGAGAAATAGGATATCACTAGGAAGATTGCAAGCAATATAATCAAAGGCTAATTTCTTTTTTGCCATTATAATGTGTAATTGGACAATAATGGCTACGCTAGGGCTTTCGTCATAGTGTGGAGGAGGAATATATATATATATATATATATATATATATATATA
>NW_025863160.1:163658-169131 GCF_002878395.1 Capsicum annuum
AAAACTAATAATAAAAGTACTACATTATATTGCAGTTCATTTTATATGTACTTTTCGGAAGAATACATCTTAATTGAGAAATAATTAAGTATATTTTATTTAATCTTAATTTTCACCTTAATTATTCAAGGCAACAAAAAAATAGTTCTTTTTCAACAACGAAAGAGATTTATCCTACTTGTTTATCATCATCGATGCGATGCACGTGCGTTTCCAGATTTTTTTACTTCCTATGTGTTGAAATCATATTTGTTGATATTCATAGATGTCGATGTATGACTAGTGATTGTGTAACAAAGTTGCCTGAGCGGGAAAGAGATGGTATTTATTTACATTATTATTGAGCAAAAGGAAGATGGAAAAGGAAAAGTTTCATATCCCCACCACCCAACACCCATACCGCCAGGGCCTTACGGCCTTGTGTTAGTATAGATTATATAAAAGTATGATTTGAATAATTATATACAAACATTTTCCATGTAAAATATTTTCTTTTCCATCGAATACAGTATGTGCTATTTAGGAATTAAACCAAAAGCAACAATTTTATCAATTTATGTGGGATTCTTTTCTTTTGTTTGCTATCAGTATAGCTTCACCAATTTCCTCTGGCTCACCATATAGATATCATAACAAAATTCAGAAACTCGGTAATTATATACGTTTAAAAAAAATATTTAAATCGTAAAATCAGTCAATATATTATGAATAATCACAATTGACAACCAACTACATTAGGATTGAGGCTCTACACAAAGTTGTTGTAACTGCTTTGGTACTTTTGGCCTTCATGTTGTTAAGGGATCGTCGATTGACACTAAAAGTCGAAATCCAAGACTCGAAAAATTATAAAGTATCCAAACATGTTAAAATTCGGGGAAATTCCCTGTTCTTAAAGTAATCTTTGGATATTTTAGCTTCTCTAAAATATTGTTTCCCAGGATTATATATAAAAATTCGATAACAACTAACTCCTTGAAATAGAATTTCACCATTTCGCGTGCAACACACTAGCTCTCTATTATATATAAACTTTTTGCAAGTAGCGCGCAAGTTGCATAAGTTCAATAACAATTTCCAGCCATCTCGTTCCATGATCCATATGTCCAATCTTAGACTCTCTTTATTGCCGCCATATAAACACAGGCAACTTTTGAAACTAGTAAAAAGAAAGCAGGTGTTAGCACCTACTAAATCTGGCATAGGAATTTCTTTCAGTTCATCTGACTTTCCATCAAAGTATACGATTATAGAATTTCTAACTACATAGTATGGCCAAAATACACAACCTCCGCTACTAATGCCCCGAGACAAGGAATTTTTTTTTTGCTAATGTTACTACTCCGCGAAGGGAAGTTGCTTTCTCTGTCCAACTATTGTTATTCAGAGAATAAATAGAATAATTCTGCTTGTAGATAAATATAACCTTGTAATCATCGGTACTAGAATCATAATACAGCCCACAACCATTTGGAACATCGTGTTTGTCCTTAGAATAAGGGCATGCAAGAGTTTGATATTGTTCGGTAGATGGATTCCACAAAACATGTCTTTTGTAGGCCCTAGGGTTCTTCAAAAGCAACAAGCCATGACACGAGCACAAGACTATAGTTTTTCGGAATTTTTCTGGAGGAAAAACTCCCATGGTTATCGTAACTAATTGGGAAGTTTCCAAGTCTCTAAACTCGAATTCATTAGTATAATGTTTGTTTAACAATAGCTTTTCGCAGGCCAACGCTTTGGATTGATCGCGATGAGTTCTCCTGAATTCATTGTCAGATATCATAATATTCCACGCCTTACAAACACATTTAAAACGTAACAAAGATTTAACTGGTACCCTAGTAAGGATGAGAAATAGGATATCACTAGGAAGATTGTAAGCAATATCATCAAAGGCTAATTTCTTTTTTTACCATTATAATATGTAATTGGACAATAATGGCTACGCTAGGGTTTTAGTACTATCATGAAGGAGGAGAATATAAATATACTAGGAAAAAGGCTTTATGTTAGGTTTCTAGTCCCATAGATATTAAAAAACTAATAATAAACGTACTATATTGCAATTCTTTTTATACCTACTTTTTGACAGAATACAACTTAATTGAGAAATAATTAAGTATGTTTTATTTAATCTTAATTTTCACCTTAATTACCCTACTTTTATAAAAAATTGAAATTTAGGCTAACTCTACTTGTTCATAAAAACTATTTATTAATTGGAAAGACTATTTATTAATTAGTTTAGCCTTAAGCTGTCAAGATGAAACGTACTATGAGAAATCCTACAAGTTCCCACGAAATAATTTTTGAAATATTCTCAAGGCTTCAGGTCAAATCGTTGGTGCGATTCAGGTGCATTTGTAAGCTTTTTTAATTCTCTTGTATCGAAGTCAGATTTTGTCGATATTCATTAATGTGGCTTTATGATTCGTGGTGGTGTAACAAAGTTGCTATTGAGCAAAAGGAAGATGGAAAAGGAAAAGTCTCTATATGAAATTTTGATAATCTTTACTACCATATAATAGATGCCAATGGTTGTTCTGCATTTGGAATCGAAACTTGGATTCTGCTAGAATTTGCAATCCCAGTACAAGAGAAGTAATCCGTCTTCCGAGCATAACAAACAGTTTTAGCTTAATTGACCTTCGGTATAACTATTCACTAGGTTATGAACCAGAGGAAAGGAAGACACATTAGCTAAATAGAGCATTGAATGTTCATTTTTTCTTTTTTGCCCATTTAAAATATTGCAAAATATAAGAACACATGATTAATATAAAATAATCCCTAACAAAACCATGATTAATATAAAATAATCCCTAACAAAACCATATTTTGGAGTACAGAAATTTTATTTTATTTTGCCTAAAAACATGATTAATATAAAATAAACCCTAACAAAACCATACTCTGGGAGTACATAACACAAATCTTTAAGTTTTTTATTCTTTTCTTTTTTTTTTTGGGCCTAAAAACATGTTTTTCTCCTAGACAAACAATTAAAGAAAAATAATTTATCCTTTTTGCTTGCAACAAGGAATTTTCTTCAGATCATTGGTCAGTAAAATCTTTGTTGTTACGCTTTAAATCTGTTTCTAAGTCATGGAATACTATAATATCCGAAAGTGAGTTCACGAAAACTGACATTGATCTATCCAAAATAGTATCCGAAATAGTTTGGCGTCCAAAAAGCTCATATTGTTACACACGAATGATGGTAAATTCGAGTTCAGAAATTTGGAAAATCCCCGAATTGCAATGGGAAAACAAGTCTTTCCTAATTCCTCTAAAGAGATTTCGAAATCCTAGTGCCTTGTGCTTGTGTCATTGTTTGTATTAATGAAGACACCAATTGATGATATCGAATATGCTTTGTGGAATCCTTGTACCAATGAATATCGAACTTTCATATGTCCATATTCGAATGGGATGACTCCGCATGGTTATGGATTGTGTTATGATTCTCGTGACAGTGAACACAAGGTTATATTGATCTTTTTACATCTTTTTATGTGTTGTATTATGTAAAGAGGAATTACTGGATGAAGAAAACAATTGTTGTTAGTCGAGAAATAGCACTCGATGAAAGGTCACAACAGGAGTGCAGTCCAGGGATTACGGTTAATGGTGTTGTGTAGTGGTCCTTGAGTTGTTCAGGAATTAGTCAATTAGTTGATAGTGATTCTATGATTATATACTTTGACGACATGACACTGAGGGAGCTTCCAAAACCCTATTTTATAGGTATATATCAATCGTATCGTTTGACTTGATTCAGAGGTTGTGTTGATTTATATAGTGTCTACATCAGATCTGAATTGGTCATTTGGATCATGAATCAAGGATGTTGGAGTCCGCTAATGGACATTAACTGTGAGACTGCAGACTTTGGATATTGATTTGTAAGGGATATTATACTTTTGGGCTGCACAAGAAATGGTGAAATTGTCTTTCGAGCAGGAGGGAAGCTTGTCATCTATAATCCTAAATGATGTAACTTCGAATATATCAAGATTCAAAACATGACGTAACTCCAATCTGTTCGGAGAGTTTCTATCTTCTGAAATCGAGGTGCTAAACCTTCCCGTCCCAATGTCAAGCAGCACATTCATGGAAGGTGACTATTAATTTGATGAGTAATACAAGAAATCCTACAATTTCTTGTCACACCATTGATGTGATGCACGTACATTTCTAGATTTTTTAAATTCCCTTTGTGTTGGAATCATATTTTGTTGATATTCATCAATGTCGCTCTATGACTCATGATGGTGTAACAAAGTTGAAAAGGAAAAGCTTCTTATCCCCACACCCCACAACTGTTATTTGAATAGTTATGTACAAATTTCCATGTAAAATATTTTCTTTCCCACCGAATATCATATTGTATATGTTATCTAGGAATTAAACCAAAAGCAACAATTCTATCAATTTATGTGGGATTCGTTTTTTTTTTTTTGCTATCAGTATATCTTCACCAATTTCCTCTGGTTCACCATATAGATATTATAACAAAATTCAGAGACTCGGTAAATATATATATGTTTAAAACAAATAAGAACAAACATATAAATCATAAAACTAGTCAATATATGATGAATAATCACAATTCACAGCCAACTACATTAGGATTGAGGTTCTACACAAAGTTGTTGTAACTGCTTTGGTACTTTTGGCCTTCATGTTGTTAGGGGATCGTCGATTGCTTCCTCTTGCACTTGACACTGAAAGTCGAACAGTACAAACTATCCAAGACTCGAAAAATTAAAAAGTATCCAAACATGTTAAAATTCGGGGAAATTCCATATTCTTAGAGTAAGCTTTGGATATTTTAGCTCCTCTAAAATATTGTTTCCTAGAATTATATATAAAAAGTAGATAAAAATTAACTCCTAGAATTTCACCATTTCGCGTGCGATACACTAGCACTCTGTTATATATAAAAATTTTACAAGTAGCTTGCAAGTTGCATATGTTCAAAAACAATTTCCAGCCATCTCGTTCCATGATCCATATGTCCAATCTTACACTATCTTTATTGCCGCCATATAAACAAAGGCAACTTTTGAAACTAGTCATACGAAAGCAAGTGTTCTCACCTACAAAATCTGGCATAGGAAGTTCTTTCAGTTCATCTAACTTCCCATCAAAGTGTACGATTATAGAATTTCTAGCTATATAGTGTGGCCAAAATACACAACCTCTGATGCTAATGCCCCGAGAGAAGGGAAATTTTTGTACTAATGTTACTACTCCTCGAAGGGACGTTGCTTTCTCTGTACAACAATTGTAATTCAGAGAATAGATAGAATAATTCCGCTTGTAGATAAATATAACCTTGTAATCATCGGCACTAGAATCATAACACAACCCACAAACATTTGGAACATTGCGTTTGTCCTTAAAATAAGGGCATGCAAGAGTTTGATATTCTTCGGTAGATGTAGAAAAGTAGAACCAACTTTGG